>NC_134358.1:69423804-69581304 GCF_048569485.1 Anomaloglossus baeobatrachus
TAAAAATCTTCGATTCCATCATTGCCCCAATCCTCCTGTACGGCAGCGAAGTCTGGGGCCCTCACACTTACCCAGATTGGTCAAGGTGGGATTCCAGCCCAACAGAAATATTCCACCTGGAATTCTGTAAGCACCTTCTCCAGGTCCATCGAAGCACCTCCAACAGTGCCTGTCGAGCTGAGCTGGGCAGATTCCCTCTACACCTAGCAGCTCTGAAGAGGTCACTATCATTTAAGGCTCACCTACAGAGTAGCAATCCAAGCTCCCATCACCACAAAGCTCTGATATATATACGTGGGCCAGATGAACCAGGACCCCTGGCACAGCTCTCCCAAACCCAACTGGACAAAATAACCAATCACAGCAGCCTGACAAGAACCAGAATCAGGAAGATGGTAGACGAGGGCCAGGAGAGGTATGTCAGTGACTGGAGGACCGACATCAACACTTCAAAGAAACTGACCACGTACCAGAGTCTACAGAGAGACTACAGACTGGCCCCGTATCTGGAAAAACGCCCAGATCCCAGAGACCGCAGGACCCTGAGCCGATATAGACTCAGTGCCCACAGTCTAGCCATCGAATCCGGTCGACACAAGCAGAGCTACAAGCCCAGGGAGGACAGACTGTGCCAACACTGTGACCTGGAGGCCCTGGAGGATGAAACCCACTTCCTGCTACACTGCACCAAGTACTCAGCAGTGAGGGACACTCACTTCAGGAGACTCTCCCATCTCTTCCTGGATTTCGGCTCCATGAAGGAGGAAGAGAAAACATATATCCTGCTGGGGGAAGAAGAGAGCGCAGTGGAGATAGCAGCGCGGTATGTGAGCGAATGTCATAGACTTCGAGAAAGAGAACTATGATAAGTCATGGACTTCCATAGCCCCCCATCCCAGATGTGGCCCCCCCAATCCCCACCCTGGATATGCCCCAACCACCGTTACTACAGTCCCCACCCTGGATATGCCCCATCATAAGCCATGGACTTCCATAGCCCCCATCCTAGAAGTGCCCCCACAGTCCCCACCCTGGATGTGCCCCATCCATCCTTCCTACAGTCCCCACCCACCATCCCCACAGCCCCAGTCCCTAATGTACACTTGCTTTGGCAAAACTAATTTGTATTTGGTCCTGCCAATAAAGCTTATTTGATTTGATTTGATAGAGAGATAGGGAGATAGATAGACAGATAGAGGGATAGATAGATAGATAGATAGAGGGATAGATAGAGGGATAGAGAGATAGATAGATAGAGGGATAGAGAGAGAGATAGATAGAGGGATAGATAGATAGAGGGATAGGAAGATAGATAGATAGATAGATAGATAGATAGATAGATAGATAGATAGATAGATAGATAGATAGAGGGATAGATAGATAGAGGGATAGGAAGATAGATAGAGAGATAGATAGATAGAGAGATAGATAGATAGATAGATAGATAGATAGATAGATAGATAGATAGATAGATAGATAGATAGATAGATAGATAGAGGGATAGGAAGATAGATAGAGAGATAGATAGATAGATAGATAGATAGACAGATAGAGGGATAGATAGATAGATAGAGGGATAGGAAGATAGATAGAGGGATAGATAGATAGATAGATAAATAGATAGATAGGGAGATAGATAGATAGATAGATAGATAGAGGGATAGATAGATAGATAGATAGATAGATAGATAGATAGATACAGGGATAGATAGATAGATAGATAGATAGATAGATAGATAGATAGATAGATAGATGGATAGATAGATAGATGGATAGATAGGGAGATAGATGAAAACTTAAGAGGGCTTTACACTCTACGATATCGTTAATGTTTTATCGTCGGGGTCATGTTGTTAGTGACGCACATCCGTCGTTATTAACGGTATCGCAGCGTGTGACACTGACCATCCTCCAAAGTGTTGAAAATCGTTCACCATGGAGAGGTCGTCCTAAAACCAAAAATTGTTAATGGCTGTTTATAGATGTTGTTCCTCGTTTCTGCGGCAGCACACATCGCTGTGTGTGACACCGCAGGAGCGAGGAACCTCACCTTACCTGTGTCCTGCCCGCAATGAGGAAGGAAGGAGGTGGGCGGGATGTTCATCCCGCTCATCTCCGCCCCTCCGCTTTGATTGGCCGGCCGCTTAGTGACGTCGCGGTGACGCCGAACGCATCTCCCCCTTGAGGGAGGGATTGTTCGGCAGTCACAGCGACGACGCCGACCAGGTAAGTGCGTGTGACGCTGCCGCAACGATAATGTTCGCTGCGGCAGCGATCACACGATATCGCATGCACGACGGGGGCGGGTGCTTTTGCGTACAATATCGCTAGCAATTGCTAGAAATATCGTAGCGTGTAAAGCCCGCTTTATTCTTGCAGATTTCCCCCTGTAAGCTAACCATACAAAACATTACATTTGGCAGAATCACGAGTGTACCCTCAATAGAGAGAAGGATTGGGCAGTGGGATGTTAACATGCACAATCCCTCTGTTGTCTAGAAGTGTTTGGCAACAATTTACTCCACTTTTTCCATTGAGAAAATGTTCACCCACGGTAGATGTGAGTGTGTATGTGTATGTGTATGTGTATGGGGTTGAGATGAATAGTTATTAGCGAGACGAGCACTAGTGTGAGATTGGTCATCTCAAAAAGGTTCACTGTATATTAACTTTACAAGAAGTCTGACAGCAGATTTTTGCTATGTAAAATGAAGACAACATGTTGCAAGGGTTAACACATAGAATTCAGTGCTGCCTGTCTTGTCAAAGTCAGATCTGGTGTTTATTTGCTGTGTTTGTTTAAGCAGCAGGAATTATCATTACTCAGACTACAATGTCAACTGCACGCTCCCTTCTCTGATTCTCACCTCACTGTCAATGTACAATCTCTATAGAGAGCCTGGTGTGGGTGGGGGCAACTCACTCAGCTCTGCTACATGGCAAAATCTAAAAATTCTGATTGTGTCAGAACAGCTGCAGCCAGTAATCTAAGTGACACATTGTTGGATTCAGCATCTCTTTTCCTTAATCCTGCTGCTTTCATATAAGGCAGCAAAAACCTGCTGACAGATTCCCTTTAATTTCATCCAATATTATTTTAGGAGAAGGAGAAAGGAATGGAAGATGGGCCTTTATTACACTCGCATGGCTATTTTTGTATTTAGGGTTGTACAAGGTGCAATAAATAAACCATAACACAAGTCCTATTGCTCAGGAAACGTAAGGAATTGATATGACTGTTTGCTGACTCGACACAAGACCATACGCCACCGCAGCTGTTTATATATGAAAATACAGTGTACGTGAAAATAATCTCCAAATATATATATATATATGTATACAAACTACTACTTTTAGATCTGGAGCAAGCTGCGTTCCCAGACTTAATATAGAGAAGCGGCTCTTATAAGCATTTATTACTATATCTTTACCATTACCGCCTTCTGTTTTTAGCAATTGCAGGTGTTTCCGAGGACTGAGGAATTAATGAAATGAACACAGCGCAGCAAGAGGAAAATAATCAAGCCGTGAATTCCTCCACGATGACTTGGTGTTTTGTAACGTCTACCTTAAAACTATTTTTTTTGTATTATTAATAATAATATTATTATTATTATTATTATCAGCTTGACCTGGGATTATTGAAAGTGGTAATATAATGCTACACTACGAAGGCCACAGTCGAGGTTCAGAAATGCAGTTTGCAATGCTTTACTGTTCTTATAGAATTAACGAGGAGGTGGACTGGTCGGGCACATGCCCTTGGTGCAGGCGTGTAAGGAGGAGGACTGGTCGGGCACATGCCCTGGGTGCAGGCGTGTAAGGAGGAGGACTGGTCGGGCACATGCCCTGGGTGCAGGCGTGTAAGGAGGAGGACTGGTCGGGCACATGCCCTGGGTGCAGGCGTGTAAGGAGGAGGACTGGTCGGGCACATGCCCTGGGTGCAGGCGTGTAAGGAGGAGGACTGGTCGGGCACATGCCCTGGGTGCAGGCGTGTAAGGAGGAGGACTGGTCAGGCACATGCCCTGGGTGCGGGCACGTAAGGAGGTGGACTGGTCGGGCACATGCCCTGGGTGCGGGCGTGTAAGGATGTGGACTGGTCGGGCACATGCCCTGAGTGCGGGCGTGTAAGGAGGAGGACTGGTCGGGCACATGCCATGGGTGTGGGCGTGTAAGGAGATGAACTGGCCCAGCATATGCCCTGGGTGTGGCTATGTAAGGAGGGGGACAGGTCAGCCACATGCCTAGAATGTGGGAGTGTAAGGAGGTGGACTGGCCCGGCACATGCCCTGAGTGTGGGAGTGTAAGGAGGCTGGACTGGTCGTGCACATGCCCTGAGTGTGGGAGTGTAAGGAGGTGGACTGGCCCGGCACATGCCCTGAGTGTGGGAGTGTAAGGAGATGAACTGGCCCAGCATATGCCCTGGGTGTGGCTATGTAAGGAGGGGGACAGGTCAGCCACATGCCTAGAATGTGGGAGTGTAAGGAGGTGGACTGGCCCGGCACATGCCCTGAGTGTGGGAGTGTAAGGAGATGAACTGGCCCAGCATATGCCCTGGGTGTGGCTATGTAAGGAGGGGGACAGGTCAGCCACATGCCTAGAATGTGGGAGTGTAAGGAGGTGGACTGGCCCGGCACATGCCCTGAGTGTGGGAGTGTAAGGAGGCTGGACTGGTCGTGCACATGCCCTGAGTATGGGAGTGTAAGGAGGTGGACTGGTTGGGCACATGCCCTGGGTGTGGGTTTGTAAAGAGATGGACTGGTTGGGCACACCTGGGTGTGGGTTGGTAAAAAGATGCACTGGCCCAGCACATGCCCTGGGTGTGGGCATGTAAGGAGGTGGACTGGTTGCTCTCGCCTTCCTTTCAATGAAGACACCAATTGTGTTAATGTGCTGTAATGTACAGCAAGACTCTATATGTAGTTACCAGACTGTAGGGTAAGACGCAGTTAAGTGTTAGGACTAACCCACAATGGGAGAGGTTAGCTTATAGGGAAAGAGACTGTTTTTTTTTCTAGAAGGTGGGAACCCAGTGTATGACAAAATTGAAAAAATAATCTGAATGTCAACCGGGCCGCATGCAGTTGTTGACCTGGGGAAAAAGAAAGGAGACACGATTTGAGATAGCATTTCCTAAATTATCAACCAAGACACAGAACGCGGAACCGTGTTCAGACTAGAGACCGACCTTTCAACAGAGTGGCCCTCAGGCAGAAAGGTCTGAAGGACAGAACTCTAGCAGGAAGGTCCTAAGTAGCTTCCAGCTCAAGGTAACAGCCCAAGATGGACTTGTATGTAAGATAAGTTGACTTTCCATGTTGGAGTCTCCCTAAGTGTCTAAAAGTTCAAGGCTTGACTTTGACCATATTGCCAAAAATGCCTTATCACCTCCTCTACGAGGAGATTAAGACGTGGAGCTGCGAAAGGGACTGAAATGTGGTGCTAGGCTGGGTTGTGTTGAAATGAACAGGAACAATCTAAACGGAACTGAAAGTGTGTTTGCACATGCTCTGTATTGCTGAAATGTGTTGGAATATATGTGACCACTATCGCCTGTATAAAGTTATTGATGAGGAACTGTTAAGCACTGGAACTGAAATGGTGGTCTCCTTGTTGTAACGAGTCATAATCCGGTCCTGGCCAAGCAAGGCCATCACCAACTTGAGGCCTGCATGGTCTTATGGTTCACTAGACAAGTACACACACCCAGCCAGGTACGTGTCTTTCATATAGCGTGCCGGGCATCAGTAATCAACAACTCGCCTACGACTACCCACCCAAGCCACTCTAAAGGGAATCCAGGTAGGATGACTACTGCCCCTTGCCACTCTACAGGCATCAGGGTAGGGTACCTAAAAAGCGTCTCTGCCTTTGCCAGGTTTTTAGATACAGGGGAATAGCAATGAACTGATTTTTTTTTCCTAGAAGAATAAACAACTTTGGGCATTGTATAGTTTTATAAAACTGCAGCAAAACCTAAAATCTCTTTTTATAAAATCTGGCCCCAGGGCAAAAAGAAATGCAAAACCAATACGTGTGACTATGACCCTAAGAATGATCAATTAAGAGCTTTATGGTCACCAAACTAATTACACTGCATCCTGTATGGGAAAGTAGGAGACATGTCTACACATATGTTCGTGGTCTCAAGTAGATTTTGCATCAGTGAAAAAAATCTAGTTTGAATCTTTGTAAAAATGAAAGGCACCTCCTGGCAAGTGCATAGATCCTCTACATTATTCCTCACCTAAAACCATTCTACATGTGCTTGATCGACGTTTCTTCTCATCATCCAGCTAACTGACATCATCCATGAAATATTGCGCATGCGCTGCTTGTAGGCAACCTTCCTGGCACATGTGCTCTTCCGGCAAAGTCGTTACACAGCCCAGAAGAAAGGAAGAGTTACAAATCCTCTATAATCCCTAATAATTGGTAGTGCTCGCCTCTTGTTTTTTTTCCAGGAGAAGTCCAATGGGCGCATGTGCAACCTTTGATGGATGTTATCAGCAAAGACGTTAAGCAAAAGAGACATTTATCAAGCAAATAAGAGTGTTATTTGGGCAAAATGCAGGAGATTAAAGAGAACCTGTCACCACTTTTTTGGCGTATAAGCTGTGGCCACCACCGGGCTCCTATATACAGCATTCTAATATGCTGTATACAAGAGCCCAGGCCGCTGTGAGAACCTAAAAAACACTTTATAATACTTACCTAATGGCCACGCAGTTGGCCATATGGGTGTCTCCGTTCTCCGATGCCGGCGCCTCCTCTTTCGGCCATCTTCGTCCTCTTTCTGAAGCCTGTGTGCATGATGCGTCTACGTCATACACACTCGCCGGTCCTGCGCAGGCGCACTACAATACTGCTCAGGACCTGAATGCCGACGAGTGTGTATGACGTCGGACGCGGTATGCACCGCGGCTAGAGAAGGAGAACAAAGATGGCCAAAAGAGGCGGCACCAGCACTGGACAACGGAGACGTCCATATGGCCAACCGCGCGACCGTTGGGTATTATAAAGTGTTTTTCAGGTTCTCACAGCGGCCTGGGCTCTTATAAACAGGATGTTAGAATGCTGTATATAAGAGCCCAGTGGTGGTGGCCGCAGCTTATAGGCCAAAAAAGTGGTGACAGGTTCCCTTTAATCCAGTAGCCTTTTTCGCCCTCTATGAGCTTTCGAGAGTTGCTTGCTAGTGCTGCCGTTTTGCATGCCAGATCTGAGACTAGGTTACAGTATAAGGTCTTGCTATTAATAACTGTAGGGTCACCTTTGGTTTCTAGGTTGAATCTACACAGTGTATACACAGCGATTCTCTTATACAATTCTATTGTTGGTATGACTCCTTTTAAAAGCGGGAATGATGGGATAATAGAGCAGTGCAGTGGGGAGTCTACACTTTAAATGTTGGAAGAATCAGTAAAAAAAAAGTGAAGGTTAATGCAAAACCAATTACATTGTTGGCAGAGAGTCCGCAGTGCCACTGCAACACAGCAAGTCATATGAATACACGACCTTTCCACGTGCAAATCAATGAAGAATAACTCCTACCACTATTGAGTTAATCTGGTTAGCGTTAAATGACTTATAAAGCATGAAGAATAAAATGGCATCCACTGTGATAGTGATGGAAAACCATATTATCGAGCCTACTGCCATCAGAATCACAGTCCCGCACAGTCTATCTTGCAGTATGGAAAGTTTCCAATATTAAGCAAGTCCTGGCCTAGGAGCTACAACAATGGGGTTCTGGTCGCCAGCAGGGTGCAGAGGTGACCATCATTTCTGCCCCATGATGCAAAAGCCCCTCTGCCATAAAGACATCAAAATTATATTTCCAACATGACATGTGGGGGAGGACTGTTACTTATTTTGCATTGTGGAGCTGCAAGTTACACTCGTGGTCGTGGTGCAATCATTTCTAATTGTAGTCAAAGGAGGAAATATGGTTTCCAGTAGCACTGGGGTGTCACTCAGTGTCTGGCTCTAAATGCACTGAGTGTCCTGGCGGCATCTGACGATGTCCACACTGCAGAATCTGACACTCCAAACTATGCCTGATGTAGCGCTTTCGACAGACAGGCTAGGGCGTCGACCTGCTGCGTGTTTATTAGTAATAAGGGATAGCAGGAGCTAATTTCTGCTAGCCTGCTTGTTACCTCTTGGATCACATGTTGCGGGAGACCTATCACAATTTCTTCCCGTCTTTTTAAGATGGTGGAGCCTGTCTTCCCATGCCGACTATAGCTTTTGCTAAACAGGTCAGTGTGCTTTTGTGTTCCAGTTGATGGTGATTTATTGCATGCTTCTTGGTGTGCTGTGGAAATCCTCTTGTCATCTGGTTATGTCCTGCTCTTTTTTTTCCCTCCTTATCATGTATTGTCTTATATCTGCATGTGTGCTAGCTGTGTGATAAAGTTTTTGATTTCTTCGTTTGTCATTATCTGTGGGTTCAGACACTCCTGTCACGTCCTCCCCTGGGGTGGGGGAGTAAGGTATAAGATTAGGGCTGGCCAGGAGCAGGGCAAAAAAATGGGCTCAGACATCTTCACCATTAGAAGTATCTCTGGGAACTATGAGTGCATTGTGTATTATGTAACTTGTGTATTTTGTGTTACTGACTAAAGGTTTTTCTCCTTTCTGTGATGGTTTTATGGGGAAATTAATTTTTATGTGTTGTATAATTTTGCTGTGAAATAAAAATAAACCTGATTTAAAACAAGAAGTGACAGCTATGGCCCTCTAGCCTGAGGGCCAGTCTAGGAGCCTCGGGTCCCCCGTTATCCCGCACACCCCGTAACATAGGGTCTTGGAGACTAGGGGGGTCCAAAAGGTTCCAATAGCCCTTATGAGACCAATACTCTTGATAGTTGGGGGCCCTGTTGGGGATTTTGTATTGGGGCCCATGAGATTAAGATAATGCTACAGAAGCCCCAATTATCTTACTCTTACGGCATTACAAAAAAAGTAAGAACACCATATAAGATGTGGAACAAGAAAATTCCTTCCAAATTGTGAAAAACGTCTCCATTGTTTCCACGTGTCTATTCAGCAGCTGGCTGTAGTTTTCTTCCAACTAACGCTAAATCTGCCATATGTGCAAAATTTGAGGCAAAACCCCAATATTACAATAACCCCCTGAAAAAGAAAAAACCTGGAAAATATAAATAGCGGAAAAAGCTCATGTGTCCTATCAGTGCACAAATAAAAAATATGACAAAACCCTGTACAATTTATTGCCATTATTCTAGTCAGAAAATGAAGCCAAAGAGAGGATGGTGTTCAGGGGATTACCTTGTGGAGAAGCCTGATTTATGGCGAAACAAAGTGTCCAAACAGTACAATTCTAGTGCTGGGAAGAATCCAAACAACACTGTTGTGGGGGGGGAGATGCTTAAAGCGGGCATCCCATCGATATGATATATTTCCTGTACACGGGATAGATGATACATATCTGATGCCGAGAACAGGACTCTTCAGTGGTGTCTCCTTTGGAGAAGCTGGAACCACTCTCCCAGCTATGGAGCCTTGTATGGTTTCAGTATTAGCGTACTGTTCTGCACATGCTCAGTAGTGTTAGGACTCATTGATCATGCTCCTTATTCATGTAGCAAACAAAACATATAGCACATGTGCTTTAGCTTTGATTCAAAGGGTCCCTCTTAGGGTTACCGGATACAAAGCTACTGCTACAGGGGGGTGGAAATATGGAGGCAGGACTAGACTAGTGCTGACGAATAATAGTCTATGTCATTTTCAGCAAGATACCGAAACAACAAATGCCCCAAAATGGAAATAAAACAAAAAACTTGCTCTTGAGTTTGAATCACAGTATGTAGGCTTTTTCGTGCTTTTTTTTTTAAAAAAAAAAAGTTCCCTTGATTTCAATTGGTGCTTAATCATAACCGTTGATCTCTTGGAAAAGCTAGTCAAAACCTCCCTGTGATTAGCACTTCTTCAGCTTCTACGGGATTTCCACATTCAGAAAACCCCTCTTCCCTGGCAGAGTTTGTTTTAAACGGTACTTCACTCACTCTCCCCGGGTCCAGTGCTGAGGCTCCATCAGTCACTCCTTCTGGTATTTGTTATTGTCTGCAGAGATGAAGTCACATGGACAGTGCTGCAGCCAATCGGTGAGATCAGCAGCTTTGCTTAAGTTGACGGCATGATTGGCTGCAGGGCTGACTATACCAGACACCGGTGGAGATTCAGTACTGGACCCGAGGAGGGTGCGTAAAGCACAGTTTTGCTTTTTTTTTTTTTTACCTCTCTGTATAGATTTTTCAGTATCTCAGCATTCATAATGCGTGAAAAAAGTGTATAACTATAATTGCCATCTCTGAGAGGAGAGAAGCAAAAAAGGAATATCAGATGGTGACTATGGAATAGTAAATTACAATGCAAAGAGATTTCCTATCACTTATTTCAACTTCTCCCCTCACCGTTCGGTCACGAATGATGGGGACGGCCAAATAAATGTAGTATAAAATCTGGTAAAATGATGGAAGCAGCAGTACAATGGCATCCCTGATGATAGAATGATTTATGGGGACACAATCTTGACTGTTAAAGGGGTAGTCTCCCAGGCATTGGTGGGATATCCACAGGAGTGTCAACCAAAATCCAAATGGTGGGGATTCCAACAGCCGGACCCTCATGGGTTGAATGTCCGTCATGAGACCATCTCTCCAGTGTACGATGACAATTTCAGAAAACGTTTGACATGACAGAGATAAGTCAGAACTTTTGATCAATGAGGGTCTAGATGCTGAGACCCCCCCACCAATAGCTAAAACGATGAGGCAGAAGAGATGGTCCCCTCCGAGACTGAAGGCGGCATATTGACTATCTATTCTGATTGTTGACCCTCAGTAATCAGTGAGGCACTCAGCAACCAGACCCCCGCTGATTAAAATATCATAAAAAAACAATAAAAAAAATACTCTAGCAAAGCAGCAAACTCAGGTTAAAAAAAACGCAGTCGTTACAGAATGGTGCATGCAGTACCGGGACACACAGATCACTCTGCAACGTCACACGTGGGCATCAGTAGCCACAAATGTATCAATCAGATCTGATCTGTATCAATAGATTTTGCTTTTAGGAAAGTTTGCACTTACTTCGGTCCAGCGAACCCTTTGGCGGAAGCTGTGGTAGCTGGCGGCCCCTTCGTCCTGCTAATGGGGTGCTTGAAGGGCTTGTCTGTACGGAGCCGGTGCGCGGATGTGCCCTAGAAGACATATGTTTAAACAAATTGCACACAGTTAAGATCCGTAACACAGACGTGAGCATGTATCTACACCACAAAAGGTTCCCTCAACACAGACTGACCGGACTACGTCACTTTCTATAACTCAGTGGCGACATTGGCACAAGTAAAGCAGAAGACACAGAAGAGAGAAAAAGCCAATATTCACATGTCAGCACTCGCCGAACCGGTACACAGAGACATCTCATCCCACAGGTTAATACTTAATATTACAGTAAAGAAGCTGTTATGGCACATGATGAGTAACAAAATTAATAAAAGTTAATTAAGATGGTGAGAACAGGGGTGACACAGAGTAACCATTATAAATCACACCGAGGAGGCTCAGCGGAGAGAACACAGCCGGATAATGCTACGGAGGAGCAGAGACCGGGGAGAAGGTCAGCAACATATCTATGTATCCATTATCCATCTATCTATCTAATTATCTATCTATCCATCTATCTTCCTATCTATCTATCCCTCTATCTATCCCTCTATCCATCTATCTATCTATCCCTCTATCCATCTATCTATCTTCCTATATATCTATCTATCCCTCTATCTACTCTCTCTCTATCCCTCTATCTATCTATCTATCTATCCCTCTATCTATCTATCTATCCCTCTATCTATCTATCTATCCCTCTATCTATCTATCCATCTATCTATCTATCCCTCTATCCATCCATCTATCCCTCTATCTATCCCTCTATCTATCTATCCCTCTATCTATCTATCCATCCATCTATTTATCCATCTATCTATCTATCTATCCCTCTATCCATCTATCTATCTTCCTATAAATCTATCTTATTATCTATCTACTCTCACTCTATCCCTCTATCCATCTATCTATCTATCCCTCCAACTATCCCTCTATCCATCTATCTATCTATCCCTCTATCTATCGATCCCTCTATCTATCGATCCCTCTATCTATCTATCTATCCATCTATCTATTTCTCCATCTATCCCTCTATCTATCTATCTATCTATCTATCTATCTATCTATCTATCTATCTATCCCTCTATCTATCTATCTATCCCTCTATCTATCTATCTATCTATCCCTCTATCTATCTATCCATCTATCTATCTATCCCTCTATCCATCCATCTATCCCTCTATCCCTCTATCTATCTATCCCTCTATCTATCCATCTATCTATCTATCCATCCATCTATTTATCCATCTATCTATCTATCCCTCTATCCATCTATCTATCTTCCTATAAATCTATCTTATTATCTATCTACTCTCACTCTATCCCTCTATCCCTCCAACTATCCCTCTATCCCTCTATCTATCTATCGATCCCTCTATCTATCTATCTATCCATCTATCTATTTCTCTATCTATCCCTCTATCTATCTATCTATCTATCCCTCTATCTATCTATCCCTCTATCTATCTATCTATCCCTCTATCTATCTATCCATCTATCTATCCATCTATCTATCCATCTATCTATCCCTCTATCTATCCCTCTATCTATCCCTCTATCTATCTATCTATCTATCTATCCCTCTATCTATCCCTCTATCTATCCCTCTATCTATCTATCTATCTATCTATCCCTCTATCTATCCCTCTATCTATCTATCTATCTATCTATCTATCCCTCTATCTATCCCTCTATCTATCCCTCTATCTATCCCTCTATCTATCCCTCTATCTATCCCTCTATCTATCCCTCTATCTATCCCTCTATCTATCCCTCTATCTCTCTATCTATCTCTCTATCTCCCTATCTATCTCTCTATCTTATTATCTATCCCTCTATCTATCTATCTCACTAGCTATCTATCTATCTATCCCTCTATCTTATTATCTATCCCTCTATCTATCTATCTATCTATCTATCCCTCTAGCTCTCTATCTCACTATCTATCTCTCTATCTTATTATCTATCTATCTATCTCTCTATCTTATTATCTATCTATCTATGCATAGATAGTACAAAAAAGGAGGCCTTTCTGATGATCTATGTGGGCCCTATAAGGGGAAACTACAGGATTGTGAAGCAGGCAGTGAGTACCGCTGTCACCCAGGAATAGTGACGGCATAAACCAAAATCAGACCCTATTTGTTGCCTCTATGTCTGCATCCTACTTTAGACCAGGTTCCATTTTTTTCAGAACTGTTTCTCTAGTAATGTTTATTGGTCACTCATATAACACAGTAATATCATCTATTTTGAAAGCACAGGACACACAATTATCTACTTCAAGATATAGAGCAGAGATATCATTCTCTGTCCAAGCAACTGGCTTAAAGGGGCTTAGATAAGATTCTTTTTTTTACCCAAAAGAGCGCCACTTGCACATGCAGGCCGAGTCTGGCATTGCAACTCGGCTCCATTTTGTAGAATAGGACAGAGCCGCAGTACCAGACACAGCTACTGACCAACGGCCAAGATGCTTCTTGATAATGTAAATAAATGCAAAAAATCCAGTATGAATTATTGTGACCAAGAAACATTTTCTGACACTCCTTCAGAATAAATACAACTACTGAGCTTTCTGACAAGTCCTGTCTCTCATCCTTTTCTCCAAAATGGGTTTTGCCAAAATTACAAACTTGGCTCTGCTTCTTGGATCCTTGGACATGTCTCACTTCCGTAAAACTCCTCCGTGATTTATAATAGGTTAATAAGTGCTGAAAAATATATCTTCTGCTGGAAAAAAGAAAACATTGCATGCAAGCTTGATCTCCGAAACCAGAAGGGACCCGGGTCTCGTCTTCCAAGCTGTACCAAATGCTTTCTTTCGACAAGATACGCCTTTCTGAACTTATTAACTGCTACAACGAAAAAGAGCAAGAATCTTGATTCTGAAGTCAAATAAAACAAAACAAAGAAGGAAGGACCGTATGATGACATGGACCCGCTGCTGGTTAAGCAATGTCTGATGAGGACAAACAAAGTTCTCACTCTGTAAGAGAAGACGTGATTGTTATGGGGGTGGGGGTGCTCTATGGGTTAAAACCAGGCTTCCTGAACAATGAGAAATAATCACAAAACGAATGCAGTTAAATACGGTTAGTAAACAACGTACAATGGCATCCACACCATTATATCCAGCAGAGAATATAAGTAGTGTGCCAGCAGTCGGAACGTTAGTATCTACTGTTAAAGACGTGATCAGCCAAGAATGACAAAGAGACTGGAGAGAGCTACTGGGAAAATAAAATGGTGATTCTGTGGGGAGCGGGGAGGGAGAAGGATAGGAATTAAAACTGAGCCATTGTTGTTTTTTTTTCACCTCGATAAGGCAGGTGAAGGAGGGGCTGATCTTCCCGTCATTAATGAAGGCATGGACCTCATGAGGTTCGAGTCAGGGCGTTCGGTGGATCGGGAGCGGCAGCTGATCCGCTCAAGTACAGGCCGTTGTTCGGTGGACCTGGATCTTTGATATGGGTGTCTATCTGCCGCTTCGCAATTCCTGTAAACGTTAGTCAAAAAGTCGCTCAGTTGACCGTCTGTTACATTTTCAGGGAGGAGAAGATTTATATGTATTCACGTTTCTCTTGACCCAATATTATTCAACAATTAACATTAATCAAAACAGCAAAGAATAAAGAAATCACGATTTTACAGAATAATAAGTCATCATCATTCACAAAAAAACATTGCTTGCCCATATAACTGTGTGTTCAGAAGATACTGAGCTGACTTACGATAGAAAGGGAATGTATCACACGAAAGAACATTTATAGTCAGCTTCCGAGTATGCATGGAGCACCGGACCTCATAAGGGTCTACTGAACTGGAGTTTATATGGCCTATTATAGTATGGATGGAGCTCTGGACCTCATAAGAGTCTACTGAACTAAACCACAATCACTGGAGGAGTCGATATGGATTCTCATACTATGGATGGAGCTTTGGACCTCATAAGGGTCTACTGAACCCAACTGCAATCACTGGACGAGTCTATATAGGCCATCATAGTGTGGATGGAGCTCTGGACCTCATAAGGGTCTACTGAACCCAAATGCAATCACTGGAAGAGTCTCTATGGGTCACCATAGTATGGATGGAGCTCCGGAGCTCATAAATGTGTACTGAACCCAACCGCAATCACTGGAGGAGTCTATATGAGCTATCATAGTATGAATGGAGCACTGGACCTCATAAGGGTGTACTGAACCCAACTGCAATCACTGGAGAAGTTTATATTGGCTATTATAGTATGGATGGAGCTCTGGACCTCATAATGGTCTACTGAACCCAACCACGATCACTGCACAAATCTATATGGGCCATCATAGTATGGACGGAGCTCCAACTTCATAATGGTCTACTGAACCCAACCGCGATCACTGGATTAGCCTATATGGGCCAGCATATTATGGATGGACCTCCAGACCTCAAAAGGGTCTACTGAACCCAACTGCAATCACTGGATGAGTCTATATTGATCATAGTTTGGTTCATCTGAATCGACCTATCATTATTTCTAGTTTAGTGTGGTTATCAGCACCGAAAAAATGTCAAAAACTGAAATTATTGAGTCTTGTATACGCCAATGGTGCCAAATTCTCATACACAAAAACTAAAAAAGGCCTGATGTTGGCTGATGGTTGCCCTAACTGACATTGAGTACACAGTGTAATATCTACATGGACATAAAAGTTTTTCCACTAAAAGATCACAATTGTCAAGGCCCATTTAGACAGAATTAACTCTCTCAGGAACACTTGTTTCCAAATAGTGGCCTGTCAAGAAAAATCTGGCAAACAAGCAAAATACTCAAAGTCGGTTGAGATTATTTTTGAGCTTGCTTAAAAATTATCGTTCTCGGCAGCACATTGACCTGTGTAAACAGTAAAGGCTGCTTTACACGAGTCGATCTATTGTGCGATGCATCGTTGGGGTCACGGATTTTGTGACGCACTTCCGTGATTCGTAACGACATCTCCTCATGTGACAGCTCCTTGTGAGTCCAACCGATGCCTAATCGTTTGAAATTCGGCCATCGTGTACTCATCGTTTAATTCCATAAAATCGTTCAGTTTTGTCTTCATGAACGACACATTGCAAAGTGTGACACCGTGTAATCGGCCATCCTCGTAGTTGTTTGTGACGTCAGTAAACGTTCAGGACGTATTTGTGGTTTTAAATAATCACGCCTAATCTAATCGGATTGGTTGTAGCAGATGCGTTTTGATTGGTTATTACTGGTATAAAATACGGAGCTGAAGTCATGATGTGTGAACATTCAGCCTTGGCGTCATGCACAGTGTTTTATAGTGCATTACTCCTAATTTTTCTTACGTTTGTTTGTTCGCTGGATTTTCCGCCCTCACTCCTTGTTATCCCTTTTTTGTGGTAAGTTGTTATATGCCAATCTTTCCTTTTTGGATCAAAATCGACATTAACCAGACCACAAACAACAAACAAGAATGATGCTAAGGACACACGAGGCAACAAAGACAGATGCAGAAGAGAAACAATATATATGGGATGTAACCAATCAACCACATTAGCAGAACTGGATTGAGCAGGTCAGAAGAATTCAGGGCGTGCAACAATCCAGACAACGTCACGGAGGGCTGTATAGTTTGCCTAATTACGCCCATACAAAAGACAGATTGACCAAAGGAAAACATGTGTGAAGCCTTTTGGACGTCCGCCATGGCCAATCAATATATCGATGAGCGCTTTGTGGTCGTTTGACATCACTCAACGTGTGACACATGGACAACTACCTATCAGCGATACAAACCAAAAAAAAAAAAAAGACTTTGCCAAATAAATCTAACGATGGATTGACTCGTGTAAAGCAGCCTTAAGTGTGCTGTCGAAAACCACGGTTCATCCAACACCTATCTAAATTGTTTATGAGGGCTTTAGAATTTGTTGGGTAGAAATTAGAAGAATGGAAAGCCACTGTACTTGGCAGGATAGAAGACCTTCATTAGAATAGAGGTTCGGAAAGTACATTTTGATTGAGTAGGGCGCTCCAATTAGAATAATTTTCTGTTCACATGATCACATTGGTGCTGTCAGATCTTCAAGACAGAAAATCTCTATAATTTTGGTATCACAAGACTGAAAAAAACCCAGGTGCAATAAATGCCATTGTTTGAGAGTTGATGTGGGGCGGATTATTGGTCATTTTCCAAGTAGATGTTCTGCAGGGTATCATGTACCCAGGACTCTATTGCTCTTAAAGGACCCATTTGTCACTCAGCACTAAAGGGTAAAAATCTCTTTATAGAGTGCCTTCATTTTATATCCTTACTAATTGCAAAATGAAACATCACCCTTGTGATCCTCCCAGCATGTACCTACAGCAAGAAATCAGAAAATCACCATCACTCTTGTTGACTTGATGTTAATTATTTTGGACATACAATCGTAGTGATACATTCCCTTTAAAGCGGATCGGTCACCAATCCTGACGGATCTGTTTTAGTACGTACTTATAATCTCAAGAAATAAAAAAGAAAGAAAAACAATTCTAGAACATGTTTTTCTGTTCCTCCGTTATTCCGCTTAGAAATGTGTGAGTAAAGTGACAATTGGGTGTTGCCAGCTGGCGGTATGTCTGTACATACTCTGACACTCTCCAATCACGGCTGACTGTGAGGACACACCTTTTTGACTGGACGATGGTAATATCTAGTTGGCAATTAGTTCATAAATTTCTAGGAGGAGCGGCACAAAACTGAGTTTGAAGAAAACACGATCTAGAATTGTTATTTCCCGGCAAATACAAGTTTTCACTAAAACAGTCAGGTCAGAAGAGGTGACGTAGCGATGAGCGGCCACTACCATGCTCGGGTGCTCGGTACTCGAAACGAGAAGATGGATGATCAGAGGAGTGCAACTCAAGTACCGCATTATAATGGATAAAAGGGGAAATCTTCCAAAAAAATGCTCAAGTTTCCCATTGACTTCCATTATACTCGGTGCTTGAGTCGCGCCCATCCGATCATCCAACTGCTCGTTACGACAACCGAGCACTCGAGCATGGTAGTGCCCGCTCATCACTACTAGCTAAATATTCTCTTTAAACAGACAAACAATATGTTATTTTTCTTTACAAATATAAAGCAGAAGAGTAGCTGTTCCAAAACATGACACATGTAGTAATAGTTTGCGGTATAAATAAGCCACTATTGCATTACTGGGGTGGCAGCGGTGGGGGCGATCGGCTGACTTTTCAAGGCAATTTAGCTCAAACTGGAGAAGAAAGGGTTAAAAGACCGGGTTGCTGTGGAAAAATAAAACCAGTAAAACCTGGATGGCCTGCAATATGATTTATTTCAACGCGTTTCGGAGAACAAAGTCTCCTTTAGGATATTCATCTTTGATATGACCTGAAGAAGGAGACTTTGTTCTCCGAAACGCGTTGACATGAATCACATTCCAGGAGCATCCACTTTTTACTGTTTTTTCCACGGCAGCGCGGTCTATTAACCTTTTCTTTCCCAGTTTGAGTTATCCTGTACTGTGGACTGCGGCAGCCGTTTTCTACGCGGTTTAGGGTGGAGTTGTGACTCTCTCACAACCATTTTGGGGTGACCAATTCCACATTTATCCCTATAAGTAATACCCTATATGCGCCATTCTGTTTTTTTCAGCTTATTTTCTCCCAAGGCAATTTAGCGGTAGAAACAGAATATCATCTCACCATTCAACGGAAATACTTTTAATTCTGGAAGATCACCTAAAGTTAGGTTTCTGAAAGTAAACACCCCTAAACTTACCTTTTATACAGTACATACTCCACAGACACAAGGCACCAAACGGCCAACCTTTGTCACAGGGGTACATGCAATACAAGTACAATAATGCAAGGTGCCCTATAATAGAAGGCATGAGCCGGGCATGGTATATAGGTAATATAGGGAATGGTTATGTCTCCGTGCTACAATCAGGGGTCTAATCACCAAACTACACCGGGATGATTCTAGTTTTATCACCTGCAGCTGGAAAGGGATTTAAGACAATGTGAATCCGGTTTCTTTTCCTCCCTCTGACTACTGACAACTACAAAGGACCTGAAGAACTGACTGTATTCATTTTGCTTTGACTTTCAGTTTTGTTTTATTGTAGGATCACAATGGGCTGACATGATGGAAACAGCAGCAAAAAAGTGGATGAGATTTTAGCAAATTTCATCCATACGTAAATAATCCGCAAGAAAACTGACTTCTGGTGCAAATTTTCAAGGGAACCTGTCACTTTATTCCTGCAGCCCAAAACGCGGCCAGCAAGAATCAGTCAGTGGCGGCACAAGGCGGCCAGAGCGTTTCAGAAAAAATATACTTCAATGATCCAGCCGGGTACCGTAGCCAGAGCCGAGTCTAGTCCAACGATGCCCCCCAGCCGGCTTCTCCCAGAGCCACTGCAGGAGATTGACCAGTTTCTGCAAAAGCGAGAGTGACCTGTCAATCAGCTCTACCAGATCTGAGAAAAACCGTCCGGGGGTAAAGCCGGACTGGTCTCGTCAATATTTAACCGTCAGAAGGGGAAGAGGAACATCATATCATAAAGGGGTTGTCCCCTACACTGATATTAGCCACCATCCATAGGAAAGATCGTCAGTCTGATCAGTAGGTTTCCAACACCCAGCACCACTAATCAGGTGTTTCCAGTTCTTCCATGTTTAGACATGCTGGTGGATGAGGGAGTAACCTGATTTAGGGTACTTTCACACATCAGGCATTTCGCTGGATTGCCGGATCCGGCACACTCCAGTACAGTGCAATACTGTACAATGGCAACGCAGCAACCTCCGGTCACACGACAGCATGTGACCGGAGCATGTGACTGGAGCTTGCCGCGATGCCATTGTACAGTATTGCACTGCACTGGAATGTGCCGGATCCGGCAATCCAGCAAAATGCCGAATGTGTGAAAGAACCCTTAGTAGAGCATGTAGTGGGGCAGAGGTGTATCCAGAATAGAGACCTGTTTGAGAAAGTTTTAATAAGGCCACACTTAGGTGCTGTATTACTGTCCCATTCCACACCACCAGCTAACGTATGAACAACCAACTTTTTCTTGCATCCTCAATAAAAGCAAAAGAGGGCAGCAAGGCCATATGGCAAATTCTTCTACTTTGTCCCTTCCTATAAGGGAAAAGAAGGTCCCCATCCCATCTCTATGGCATGAACAAGTCCTTCCCCTATGTTTGCTAATATTATAGTGGCCGTGAAGAAGTGGAGCTGTTCCTAAGGTTGTAGTATCCATTGCTGGCCAATATTAGATTGGGCACCCTTCTTCGTCGGCTCCATCGCAGCATCTCATCTCTAAAATGTATACACTTACTAATCGGTCTAAATCGACCTAATTTATGTTTTTTTCATTCTTATTTTCCAAAGAATGTGAAATTAGAAACATTTAAACATATTTCACCCTCCATTTGTGCTCATACAATGGGAGTGGTTTATGGTTTTAGTTTTTCATGGATAACTGACCCTTCTAGGAACCGTGACCTCACCAATTCATCATCCTAGGGGTCTTCAAGTGAAGCAGTCATCAGGGATAAGCCATTTTACCATTGTACACATACCCTTGGCTACGTTAGCCTGTCCCGCTGAAGATTTTCAATTACAGGGGTTGTCCGGCAAGAATAAAAACTTGATGTGCTTGTGCTAATGTCAAAATGTGCGTCAAATGCTCAATGTAATATACTTTTAGCCTCAGTTTCTCTATGGAGCTTCTGAGTATGTTCGGACGCAGGAAGGAAACTCCACCACCTCTCAAGGTTGGAATGTGTCTTGGGAGGCTTACAATGGCTATGACATCCACCTCCTATGCATAGTCATGTTAGAGAAGGGGGCTGGCTTAGGAAGTATCTAGTAGCCACTCCTCTTATTCGCTAATCACATCAAGTTTTTTTCTAGCTGGAAAACTCTTTTTTTAGGAACATCAAAACCCTTGTTACTAAAGGCTTCCATACACATTAGGCTACAGTCGGCCGAACTCGCCAACAGTGTAATAGGGATTACAGCCTCCCGAATCTTCCCCGACAGATGAGATGGAGGGGGAAAAGGATCCTGAATTCCAGCAAACTAACAAATCGCTCTCCGTGTGAAAAGCCGCCGCCAGGCAAGGTCTCTTTCATGGCGCTCGGCCGAGTCAGGGAAGATAGCGGTCTGCTAAGGCTACTTTCACACATCCGGATTTTTGCTCTGCGGCACAATACGGCGTTCTGCAGAAAAACCGCAACCGGCTTTTGTAACGCCGGTTGCGTTTTTTTTTGGCATAGACTTACATTAGTGCCGTATTGTGCCGCAGGGGCTTGCGTTCGGTCCGGTTTTTGCCGCATGCGGCAGATTTAGCCGATGCGGCGGCCGGATCGAACGTTCCCTGCAACGTTTTTTGCTCCGGCAAAAAACACCGCATCGCGCCGCATCCGGCCGCTGCGGCGCATTTTTCAATGCATACCTATGGAGGCCGGATGCGGCGCGATGCGCAAAAAAACGCATCCGCTCGCCGCATGCGGTTTTTCCCACTGCGCATGCTCAGTAGCATGCCGCAACCGGAAAAAAACGGACGGGCCGCATGTAAAAACTTATGCAAAGGATGCGGTGTTTTCGCCGCATCCGTTGCATAGTTTTCAAACCGGATGTGTGAAAGTAGCCTAAATGATCCTTTCACCAATAGCTATCTAATGTGTATGGGGGCCAAAACAATTCAATGATTTCACCAGTAAATAAAAGTTTACCATCCCATGAATATTGGTTCTGTTGACAAAATGGCTACGATTCATTATTGATACTTGAAAAAAATTTTTTTAAAAAGTTGCTGCCTCAAAATTATACAATATGGCACTCAACAACAACGAACACAATTCGGAAGTATGGAAACATAAGGAAATCTGATAATATGTGCATGAGACAAATGGGCCATATCTGACTATGCACTTGAAGCTGGATTAATTCAATACTCGTTCAATGACTGCAATACCAGACACAGCCAAAATAGAAGAGTGGCGCTGATTCTGATTAAGGGAAAAAAATGAGACACCTTTTTATTTTCTATAATCTTGGAGAACCCATGTGTTACTATTAGGCCATGTGCGCACTAGAAACTGAGTTTTTCTTAAGGAAAAACCGGACCCTCTGAAAGAATCCTGCGGTAAAAAACCCCACCAAAACCGCAACGAGATCCGCATGCGGTTTTGCCGCGGTTTGGTGGGGTTTTGGTGCGGAATTTCTGCGGTTTTTCTGCAGGTTGGTCCCTGCGGCTTTTTACCAATAATTAATGGCAAAACCGCAGAGATCTGCAGAAAAGAAGTGATATGCACATTAATTCCGCAGCGGAAATTCCGCGGGTATATCCGCAGGTATAAAAAAAACGTAGTGTGCGCACAGCATTTTTTTATACCCATAGGTTTTGCTGGGGAATGACTGCAGAAATGTTAGACACATTTTCTGCAGCAAATCTGCAGCAAATCCGTGGTAAAATCCACAGTAAGGCCCTGTGCGCACTTGCCGTTTTTTGCCGCGGATTTCCTGCGGTTTTGCTGCATGTTTCGCTGCTTGTTATGCTCATAACATCTCTGCAGTGATTCACCAACAAAACCTATGGGAAAAAAAAATGCTGTGCGCACTAGGCAGATTTTGACAGCTACATGTTTTGCTGCGGGATTCCCGCAGCAAAAACAATTGCATGTCACTTCTTTTCCGCACATCGCTGCGGGATTTCACTCCATTGACTGCAATGTAATCGTGAAATCCCGCAGGGAATAACGCAGGCAGCAAATTCTGTGCGGTTCATTGCGTTTTCCTGCGTTATTCCCTCCGGTATTTCGTAGTTTACCTGCGGTAATGTACATCGCTGCCTGCGGTTTGCAGGGAAGTGATGTCATTATGACAGGAAGAGGAAGCGGAGCAGAAAGTGAATACACACACATCACATCACACACACAGACATAGAACACACACACATCACACTCACACACAGACAAATAGAATACACATACAAATCAAACGGACATATAGAAAAAAAAACACGCACACATCACAGACACAGACATAGAACACACACACATCGCACTCACACACAGACACAGACATATACCAAACACATAGAAATCAAACAGACATATAGAAAAAAAAAACAAGCGTGCTCCGCTGTATTTTTACTGTCCAGCCGAGGTAAGCACACAGCGGCGGCCCGGTATTCTCAGGCTGGGGAGGACGAGGGGCAGGGTTAATTCCCCCCCGCAGCCGAAAATATAAGCCCGCAGCTGCCCCGGGACTGTCGCATCCATTATGCAGCAGTACCGGAGTGTCCCCGGCTCTTCCTGTTGCCGTGATGCAGTGGCAAGTCAGGGTAATATAAGGAGTTAATGGCGGCGGATCGCCGCCACTAAGTCCAGGCTAGATCATGGCAGCGTCTATGGGACAGCTGACATGATCAACCTGTAAGTAAAGTGAAAAAACACACACACCGAAAAATCCTTTATTTTAAATAAAACACAAAAAAGCCCCTGGTTCACCCCTTTATTAACCCCCCCGAAACACACAGCTCCGGCGTAATCCACGTCCTGCGATGCTTGCATTCAGCTGCGACTGATACACAGCGCTGAATGCAGCCTCGCACCGAGACAGCAGAGGTAACCACAGGGCATTTCCCACGGCCGGTAATGTGAACAACACACTACCGCTCGGGTGAAATGCAGCGTGTGCTAACAGGGACTCTATCTATCTATCTAACTATCCCTCTGTCTTCTATTCTGTATATTTATCTATTTATCTGTCTGCTATCTATCTCAGAAGGAAATTACTTTTTTTGTTTTCAATGTGCTTTATTGCATTGAATGCATTAAAGCACATGTACCAACCCGCATGCGGCAATACTGCGGTAAAACCGCAGCAAACCGCATGCGGTTTTCGGGTGCGGATTGCCACATTTTTTTTACCGCGGGTGCGGTAATCTTCCAGACCCTGCGGAATTTTCTTAAAAAAATTCCGTCTTCCAGTGCGCACAGGGCCTTAATCCGCAGCGTGTGCACTTAGCCTAAAAATCAAAAATATTTGAAGGACAGAAAGGGGAAGAAAGCAGAATCATTGAAATGCTATGTGACCACGTTGAGTATTTGGTTGAAGACATTTCTGCACTGTTTCTGCATCTCTTGGCAGGAAAAATGCAGCGTTTCTGATGCATTTTTGCAGCATTTGCAAAGCATTTTTGCACAGTTTTCTGAGCATTTTTGCAGTGTTTTAGGTGAGTTTTTGATGTGTTTTTGGTGAGATTTTGCAACATTTTCAGTGTGTTTTTTCCCATGTGTATTTCATGCATTCTGGGGTGGGAAAATGCTGCAAAAACGCTGAAAGAATTGACACGCTGCAGAATTATTTATGTACCAAATCTGCAAAGGGCAAATAAAAGAACATGTGCACAAAACTTCAGTTTTCTCATTGACTTTGCTGGTGTAAGGATTTGCATGTAGTTTTGTGCCAAAACTGCATTAAAAAGCGTATAAAAAAGGGGATAAAATCACACTGAGTTTTAGGCTATGTGCGCACGTTGAGTTCTATTACGCAGCGTAAAATAGTCACTGCATGTGCGTCTCAGAACGCAGCCGAAAAGCTGCGTTCTGAGACGCATTCGGCAGAACGCAACGTGCGCACATTCCTGCAGAATTCATGCATTCTGGATGCTTGCTCTGCCATGGGAAAAGCATCCAGAGCGCACATTTTTGACAGTGCGGTCCCACTTGGCTCTGCTGCATCCCCATAGACTTGCAGCAGAGACGACTGGGACCGGAATGTCAAAAAGAGCACATGGCTGGCTGCGGGAGACAGCCGCGCGATCAGAATGAACTCGGATGAACTTCACCCGACTTCATTGTGATCGCGCGGCTCTGTCTGTGTGCCGCGGCTTGATTTGCGGTCACAGGTGAAGGACTCACCTGTGACCGCAAATCTGAGTGACTGCAGTGAGCCACTCGATCACCGGTGCCGTCACTCAGATTACCCACGGCCAGCTCGAGTCCTCCACCCGAGACCTGTGGCCGCGGGTAACTGAGAGACGTCCCCGCACACATCCCGACATTACCACCGACGTCCCCGCACACATCCCGACATTACCGCCTACATCCCCGCACACATCCCGACATTACCGCCTACATCCCCGCACACATCCCGACATTACCGCCTACATCCCCGCACACATCCCGACATTACCGCCGACATCCCCGCACACATCCCGACATCCCCGCACACATCCCGACATTACCACCGACGTCCCCACACACATCCCGACATCCCCGCACACATCCCGACATTACCGCCTACATCCCCGCACACATCCCCGCACACATCCCGACATTACCGCCTACATCCCCGCACACATCCCGACATTACTGCCTACATCCCCGCACACATCCCGACATTACCGCCGACATCCCCGCACACATCCCGACATTACCGCCGACATCCCCGCACACATCCCGACATTACCGCCGACATCCCCGCACACATCCCGACATTACCGCCTACATCCCCGCACACATCCCGACATTACCGCCTACATCCCCGCACACATACCGACATTACCACCTACATCCCTGCACACATCCCAACATCCCTGCACACATCCCGACATTACCGCCTACATCCCCGCACACATCCCGACATTACCGCCGACATCCCCGCACACATCCCGACATTACCGCCGACATCCCCGCACACATCCCGACATTACCGCCTACATCCCCGCACACATCCCCGCACACATACCAACATTACCACCTACATCCCTGCACACATCCCAACATCCCTGCACACATCCCGACATTACCGCCTACATCCCCGCACACATCCCAACATCCCTGCACACATCCCAACATTACCGCCTACATCCCCGCACACATCCAGACATTCCCGCCTACATCTCCGCACACATCCCGACATTACCCCCGACATCCCCGCACACATTCCAACACTACAACCCTCATCATCACCGCACACACACCGGCATTACCTGAGTGACGTCCCCGCTAACAGCGCGACTCACTTCAGTTTCTGCATGGAGCGGACAGGATCAGCTGTGTTGTACTGCCGCTCCGGTCAGCTTCATGTAGCAGAGCTGGATGTGTCGCGGGACCTCGTGGATTACGCCGGACCTGGAGATGTGTTTGGGGATTTTAATAAAGTGGTGAAAGAGGGTGTTTTTTGTCTTTTATTTCAAATAAAGGATTTTTTGGGTGTAAGTGTTTATTTACTTTCACCAGGTTAATCATTGGGGGTGTCTCATAGACGCCTGCAACGATTAACTAGGACTTAGTGGCAGCTATGGGCTGCTGCCATTAACTCCTTATTACCCAGATTGCCACCGCACCAGGGCAGTTCTGGATGAGCCGGGTACAGTCCCGGGACTGTCGCATCTAATCCATGCGGCAATTCCGGGCGGCTGCTGGCTGATATTTTTAGGCTGGGGGGCGCCCCATAACGTGGGGCTCCCCATCCTGAGAATACCAGCCTTCAGCCATGTGGCTTTACCCTGGCTGGTATCAAAATTGGGGGGGACCGCACGCCGTTTTTTTTTAATTATTTATTTATTTATTTTACTGCACTACATAGACCCGCCCACCGGCGGCTGTGATTGGTTGCAGTGAGACAGCTGTCACTCAGCATGGGGGCGTGTCTGACTGCAACCAATCATAGGCGCCGGTTGGCGGGGAAGCAGGGAATACGAGATTTAATAATGGGCAGCCGGCATTTTCAAAAGCAGGAGAAGCCGCCAGAGCAGTGTGACAGCCGTGCAGCTGATCGGTGAGTATGAGAGAGGGGGTAGAGGGAAAGACCGACAGAGAGAGAGAGAGAGACAGACCGACAGGGAGATACAGAGACCGACAGACAGACAGAGAGAGAGAGACCGACATTACAACCAATACGCACAAAAGAAGTGACATGTCACTTCTTAGAACGCATGCTTCGGGCAGCAGCCGAAGCGCTGCGCTCTAATACGCCACGTGCGCACGGCTCCTGCATAATCTTCAGAGATTATGCTGGGGACGCAGGACGCATGCAGTTACGCTGCAGTGCAGATCGCAGCGTAACTGCATGTAAATACGCAACGTTGCACATAGCCTTATCCCTTTACAAAGCAGCAGTAATAGTGTTATCCATTGAATGTGAAGAACGGTACAATGTGAGCTCTATACAATCATCACACATAAGAGGAAATCTGTTTGTCGTCCCGCTATGTAACATAAGGGTTGAAAATGGTACTGGCTGATCATTTTTCTAGATAGACCAACTTCACAATTGTTAAGATGACTTGTACGTGCAATCTAAAAGAGACTACATAAAGCAAATGTAACACATGGCAAGAAGAAGATGGAGGGAGCAGTTTGTGAAATCAAGTGCAAAGCTTAATGGAAACCAACTAAAAGCAACCGACCAGATTTGGTGATTGTTCATTGTTTACAACATCGGTGCCAACATCTGCCACTCCAGGCAATGACCACGTTTCCATTTGCACCCGTTTCCATAAAAACCCGCACCCCCCAAGAAATAGTAATGTTGTTTTGTTACCCACCGCTTTCTATGGCACTGCTCTGTACTTACCCTTGGGACTCAGCTGAACCATTGGCTACATGATCTGCCCACGCACTCGCACCATTGTATAACCTTTACCATGCAGCCAGAATGAAAAATAAAAAGTGTTAAAATGGCAAACAAAACATGAACATGAAATGGTGCAAAATTAACAAAAAAATGTCTCTATGCAGCAAAACACTGAATGATAGCCACATTTTCTGCAATTTCTATCAATTGTGAACTTAAATAGGTCATAGCAACCAACCTTACAATGTACTTGTTAGTAAAAATTCTCTCTGTTCATAAGAACGGAAGGATTTTTAATTCCTTAGTTCACAGCTTGTTGTTTAGGTGGTCAACCAGCCACCCTGCAGCCTATCAATGGTGGCTGGTCTCCTAGGCAAGAAGTGGAGCATTGACAAGCTCTTTGCTATAGAACTTGTAAGCGCTCCTGTAAGGCTGTGTGAACACGATCAGGGTTCACAGGGATTTGGACGCAGCGTGTTTTCACTGCGTCCAAACCACTGTTGTGTAGTACAAGGACAAAGGATGGGATTTCTAAAAATCCCATGCCCACTGTGCTTGTTTTTCCGGCAGAGAAAACTGACCTGCGGTGCGGCTTCCCGAGCCGAAGCATGTCAATTCTTTGCTGCGGAGACACAAGTGTTCTCCACAGGGAGATGGGGCCTGGTGAAATTACTTTGATGAGTTGGGGCCTGGTGAAATTACTTTGATGAGTTGGAGCCTGGTGAAATTACATTGATGAGTTGAAGCCCGGTGAAATTACTTTGATGAGTTGGGGCCTGGCGAAATTACTTTCATGAGTTGGGGCCTGGTGAAATTATGTTGATGAGTTGAAGCCCGGTAAAATTACTTTGATGAGTTGGGGCCTGGTGAAATTACTTTGATGAGTTGGGGCCTGGTGAAATTACTTTGATGAGTTGGGGCCTGGTGAAATTATGTTGATGAGTTGAAGCCCGGTATAATTACTTTGATGAGTTGGGGCCTGGTGAAATTACTTTGATGATTTGGGGCCTGGTGAAATTACTTTGATAAGTTGGGGCCTGGTGAAATTACTTTGAAGAGTTGGGGCCTGGTGAAATTATGTTGATGAGTTGAAGCCCGGTGAAATTACTTTGATGAGTTGAAGCCCGGTATAATTACTTTGATGAGTTGGGGCCTGGTGAAATTACTTTGATGAGTTGGAGCCTGGTGAAATTACTTTGATGAGTTGGGGCCTCGTGAAATTATGTTGATGAGTTGAAGCCCGGTGAAATTACTTTGATGAGTTGAAGCCCGGTATAATTACTTTGATGAGTTGGGGCCTGGTGAAATTACTTTGATGAGTTGGGGCCTGGTGAAATTACTTTGATGAGTTGGGGTTTGGTGAAAATACTTTGATGAGTTGTTTTGTTTTGTTTTTTAAATTACTTTGATGAGTTGGAGCCTGGTGAAATTACTTTGATGTGTTGGGGCCTGGTGAAATTACTTTGATGAGTTGAAGCCCGGTGAAATTACTTTGATGAGTTGGGGCCTGGTGAAATTACTTTGAAGAGTTGGAGCCTGGTGAAATTATGTTGATGAGTTGAAGCCCGGTATAATTACTTTAATGAGTTGGGGCCTGGTGAAATTACTTTGATGAGTTGGGGCCTGGTGAAATTACTTTGATGAGTTGGGGTTTGGTGAAATTACTTTGATGAGTTGAAGCCCGGTAAAATTACTTTGATGAGTTGGGGCCTGGTGAAATTACTTTGATGAGTTGGAGCCTGGTGAAATTACTTTGATGAGTTGGAGCCTGGTGAAATTACTTTGATGAGTTGGGGCCTGGTGAAATTACTTTGATGAGTTGAAGCCCACTGAAATTACTTTGATGAGTTGGGGCCTGGTGAAATTACTTTGATGAGTTGGGGCCTAGTGAAATTACTTTGATGAGTTGGGGCCTAGTGAAATTACTTTGATGAGTTGGAGCTTGGTGAAATTATGTTGATGAGTTGAAGCCCGGTGAAATTACTTTGATGAGTTGGGGCCTGGTGAAATTACTTTGATGAGTTGGGGCCTGGTGAAATTACTTTGATGAGTTGGGGCCTGGTGAAATTACTTTGATGAGTTGGGGCCTGGTGAAATTACTTTGAAGAGTTGGAGCCTGGTGAAATTACTTTGATGAGTTGGGGCCTGGTGAAATTATGTTGATGAGTTGAAGCCCGGTGAAATTACTTTGATGAGTTAAAGCCCGGTATAATTACTTTGATGAGTTGGGGCCTGGTGAAATTACTTTGATGAGTTGGAGCCTGGTGAAATTACTTTGATGAGTTGGGGCCTGGTGAAATTATGTTGATGAGTTGAAGCCCGGTGAAATTACTTTGATGAGTTAAAGCCCGGTATAATTACTTTGATGAGTTGGGGCCTGGTGAAATTACTTTGATGAGTTGGGGTTTGGTGAAATTACTTTGATGAGTTGGGGCCTGGTGAAATTATGTTGATGAGTTGGGGCCTGGTGAAATTACTTTGATGAGTTGGGGTTTGGTGAAAATACTTTGATGAGTTGTTTTTTTTTTTTTTTTAAATTACTTTGATGAGTTGGAGCCTGGTGAAATTACTTTGATGAGTTGAAGCCCGGTGAAATTACTTTGATGTGTTGGGGCCTGGTGAAATTACTTTGATGAGTTGAAGCCCGGTGAAATTACTTTGATGAGTTGGAGCCTGGTGAAATTACTTTGATGAGTTGAAGCCCGGTGAAATGACTTTGATGTGTTGGGGCCTGGTGAAATTACTTTGATGAGTTGAAGCCCGGTGAAATGACTTTGATGTGTTGGGGCCTGGTGAAATTACTTTGATGAGTTGAAGCCCGGTGAAATTACTTTGATGAGTTGGGGCCTGGTGAAATTACTTTGATGAGTTGGGGCCTGGTGAAATTACTTTGATGAGTTGGGGCCTGGTGAAATTACTTTGAAGAGTTGGAGCCTGGTGAAATTATGTTGATGAGTTGAAGCCCGGTATAATTACTTTGATGAGTTGAAGCCCGGTAAAATTACTTTGATGAGTTGGGGCCTGGTGAAATTACTTTGATGAGTTGGAGCCTGGTGAAATTACTTTGATGAGTTGGGGCCTGGTGAAATTACTTTGATGAGTTGAAGCCCACTGAAATTACTTTGATGAGTTGGGGCCTGGTGAAATTACTTTTATGAGTTGGGGCCTAGTGAAATTACTTTGATGAGTTGGAGCCTGGTGAAATTACTTTGATGAGTTGGGGCCTAGTGAAATTACTTTGATGAGTTGGAGCTTGGTGAAATTATGTTGATGAGTTGAAGCCTGGTAAAATTACTTTGATGAGTTGGAGCCTGGTGAAATTACTTTGATGAGTTGGGGCCTGGTGAAATTACTTTGATCAGTTGGAGCCTGGTGAAATTACTTTGATGAGTTGGGGCTTTTGAGTGTTTTGCAGTGAGGGTCAGGACAATGCAGTTAATATTTCCACCGGGCTTAGCTAAGGTTCCACGGAGGAAGCTGCGTCCAGGGGAGCAAACGTGATATATAAAAAACTAATATAAAACTAATAATACTCATAGTTACATAAATTCATCTTGGTAACTTTGGATGATTTTATTTCTGCTCCATCAATGCCCAACGGAAACCATAAACCCTGTTCCTTACACTATAGGATGCCATAACCTTGCTAAAAAATATGGAAAAGTTCAAACTATTTCTGGCAAATTCAGGACAGTTGGCATATAATGATATCATGAATTTTAGAATTTTCCTTATTGCAGAAGATTAAAGACTGTTGCTTTGCAGCGCTGGGATCCTGGGTTTACAATCCCACCAAGGACAACATCTGCAAGGAGTTTGTATGTTCTCCCCGTGTTTGTGTGGGTTTCCTCATACACTCCACAGACACAATGATGGGGAATTTAGATTGTGAGCCCCAATGGGGACAGTCATGCTGCTATATAAGTGAGTAAAATATATAAATAGTAACCTCAACTAAACTTTGAACTGCCTAATATCTTAATGGGGTTGTTGAGTGCCTCTCTCTCTACGGCCGAATGTGCAATTAAGTGGGGAAAGGCATTGCTGAACCCCACATAGCGATGTGTGACGCCGCAGGAAGGATGAACAACCAGCGGCATGCACCACCAAAGATTTTATGAAAAGGAGCGACGTGTCAACGATCAACAATTTTTGACGTTTTTGTGATCGTTGATCGTCGCTCCTTGGTGTCACACGCTGCGATGTCGCTAACGACGTCGGATGTGCGTCACTAACGACGTGACCCCGACGATATATCGTTAGCGATGTCACAGCGTGTAAAGTACCCTTTATATGAGTGCTCTTCAATAGAAACTATATGGATCTGTCCTCACCTGAGCCCTTCTGCTCCGTTGTTTTACCAATTGCTCGGGTTCTTATCACCCAAACTGACATGACTTTATAATAGGTCAAAAGTTTTATTATTTTAAAATATAGTGGTAAAAACAACCACATAGTGCCCAAATATCAACGCTATAAGATGATTTATAGCAGAGGGAGCTGTATAGTCAGTCTGCGAAAAAAAACTAAAGTTAGGCTATGTGTCCACGGTAGAATGTACCTGCGGATTTTTCTGCATGAAAATCCGCGATTTTCGCGGCAAATCCGCACCTTATTTTTGCCGCGGATTTGCCGCGGATTTTGATGCAGATTTTTTTTTTTTTCCCCATTCTATACCCAAAATCCGCAACAATAATTGACATGCTGCAGATTTTTCCGGATCAAAATCCGCGGCAAATCCGCTGCGGAAAAATCCGCAGCATGGACACAGCATTTCCAAAATGCCATTGAAATGGCTTGGAAGTGCCGCTGCTGCAGATTTTCGGAAAATCCGCGGTAAATCCGCGGCAAAATCCGCGCAAAATCCGCAGCGTGGGCACATAGTCTAATACAGTACCAAAGATTTTATGGAGCAGAATGCAGATTTCACAGAGCATACATACAGGATGCCTTTAAGACAAAGAAAAATTTCTCCTGGGCACATGTATAGATAACAATACATGTGAAGGTTGGCCGAGCCTGGAAATGGTTTTATTTGTATGATGGAAGGAAAAAAGGATGGGGCATGTTGGGTGTCAGCATGCCTGACCCTTTATTTTCAAGGGGGGATTAGATGTGCCTGGCAGAGGCTTTCTCTCCTTCAGAGCCCCTTCATACGTCAGTGATTCTGGTACGTATGACGCAGTTTTTATACATATCGTAATAACGGACATACACAGACCCATTATAATCAATGGGTCTGCGCACACATCAGTGATTTCTCACTGTGTCCGTGTATTCCGCATGGAGAAAAGTCTGTTTTTCTACAGCAGCGCTGATGTGACATGGACCACACAGTGGTGACATCAGTGTGACACGTACCAGAGAAAACACGTCTTTGAAATAAAATGATTTTCTAGACTCACCTGTCTCCAGCGCTGCTGTCACTTGCTTCAGGGCCCGCTCATTAGGATCACGAATATTCACTGCACCGCGGACCCGGAAGCTATTGTGACCACAGCACTGAAGACATCAGCAGCAAGGACAGCAGCACTGAGGACAGGTGAGTATAAAGCTCCTGTTCTCCATGTGGTATCACAGAGATGACTTGTGTGCCAAAATCACCGCACACAGAGGGACATACGCACCTTCAACACATCTGTGAAAAACATGTGTTTTCCACGGACATGTGAAAGAGGCCTTATATTGTAGACATGTGAACACTTTGCTGAACAGAATGTATAGGAGGAATAGCAGTGTCATTCGTCCCACAGCTATTGAAGGTGAACGTCCACCATCAAGTGTGATCCTTGTAAAGAAACATCCTCTAAGTCAGAGTTCCCCAACTCCAGTCCTCGAGGGCCACCAACAGTGCATGTTTTTAGGATTTCCTTAGCATTGCATGGGTGTTGGAATGATCACCTGTGCAGGTGATTAAATTATCACCTGGGCAATACTAAGGAAACCCTGAAAACATGCCTTGTTGGTGGCCCTTGGGGACTGGAGTTGGGGACCCCTGCTCTAAGTAATGTCTGATGATCACATTTAACATTAGATTCTAGAAATCATATCAATCTTCAATGCAAAACATAAATATGTCTGAGGTGCAGGTGCAAATACCTTTCAGGCGAAGGGGAAGGTTCATTGCAATGTGAATTAGGCACTCGTCTCTCTTGTCTAGTTCTCCTAAATAGAGAACAAACGGCAAAGGTTGTTTTTTCCCAACACATATAAATGTATTCCTTAGAGAAATCTAATCTATGCATTGCTATGAATTGCACATTGTTAAAGGCAGTGTAGGGTTCTGCATCTTATTTAGAAAAGCCTTGTTACGCCTTATAGTCCAAGGGTGAAGTGAGGGGCACTGGAAAGAAAGTGCGGAGAATAGTGAAATACTGCAGGTAGAAGTACAGAAGGCTGTGATAGTGAGAGCCCAGAATTTTGATCTGTAGGGGTCTATAGGTCCCCCAAATTGCTATAATGAAGTGTTGAACAGTAACATGGAGTCTAGTGGGCCAGTCGAGTCTGTCTAATGAAGGAGCAGAAGCTCTCCCCTTCCATCTTTTGTTGATTTTTGGTTCATACATGGATATCTGAGTAGACAGTGTGTCATGGTTCCGCCTCCCCGTCCACATGGCTAGGGGGCAGAGCCTTCTCTCGGGCCTCACTTCCGGAGCTTGGATGCTTTAAATTCTGTCATCTCTGGTGAACCAGCGCCGGCTATAAGCTTAGCACTGCTTTGCCTGTGATTGCTGGTCCCTGTAAGTGTTTCCTGATCCGTCCTTCCCCTGTGCTCTGTCTGTGTTCCGTCCCACCTCCTTCCTTCCCACAATAGCCCCAGTCGTTCCCCCTTCTCCTACCTCCCCACTCGGCTGCTTTCTCTGGTACGGACCTCGGCCTGACCTAGACCCCACTTTTGCTCGTTCCTCCAGTCTTCTTTTTCACCGTACTGTGTATGACCTGGCCTGCCTGACCATCCTCCGCACGCCCCGTTGCCTCTGTATTCTGGCTGACTCTGCAGGGCAGTGCTCAAGCACACACTGTGTGTCCACCTCCATGCTGATTCAGCTCTGTGTAGTGTCTTTTCCTGCAGGGCTCCAGTTCCCCCTGGTGGTAGCCTGACACAGTGGTTTTCCACGACTGCAGCAATAATCAGTGGAGGGTAGCAGAAGGGATACTGAGCGGGTGACCAGGCTGTCCGTTTCATCGGGGGCGCTGGTACACTGTATGTAACATGTACTGGGGGCTGGACACATCGAGGTATATAGTCCAACACTGCACTTATCAAACCTTTGTTTTGGGAGTTGGTGAGCAATCAACATTTAGACAACCAGGATGGAAATCTGGGATCTCAGAGGGGTTGTTTGTGAGTTTAAAGTGTAACCAGACTTTTCAATAATTTTTTAAATTTAGTAGCTTCTCAGAACAGCTATGGACACAAGTAAAGGAAACCGGTCATGCCCCAGAACGCTATTATCCTTTTGGCAGGACATAAGTAGAAATTGGATATATACTCAATGGTATATTAATATAATGTCTTTATTGTTCGCACAGGTCTACGCGTTTCAGAGACATCCGTCTCCTTCCTCACAACAACAAAGGAACAATCAAGGTGATTGTTCCTTTGATGTCCTGAGGAAGGAGACGGAGGTCTCTGAAACGCGTAGCCCTGTACGAACAATAAAGACATTATATTAATATACCATTCAGTATCAGTGCGGTATATACCCAATTTCTACTTACATCCTACTACATCCTATACACCTCGGGGCTGCAGCTGATACCACTACTGAATGTGCTATATAGGGGTTGTGACTTGCACAACCCGAAAAGGTGAGTGTACCATGATCCCTTTATATCTCATATCCCTACCGGGTAAGACCCTATTGTGCTCTCTCTTCCACTGCAATTCTCTACCGGACATGGGGTTAGCGGCAGTTTAAACGGATTGTCCACTACTAGGACAACTCCTTCTGATTCTACTTGTTTCCCTCAGTTAAAATGTAAAAGGCCCTGTACTCACCCCCTGTTCTGGTGCCGTTCCAGTGCTGTTGGTAATTGCGGTTAGGGGTTCATATGACATAATGCCGTCACACCAGCCCTGTGTCCAATCACTTCTCTCTCAACACCTTCAGACCAAATGAGCAATCAACAGGAAGTGAGGGCCAGCCGGAGCGTCACTTCCTGATGATTTGGTCTGAAGACGGGGAGAGAGAAGCTGGAGGTGGTTGGAAGCAGGGCTCGCGTCATGTCACAACCTCATGTGAAACCTGGCACCGCGATTACTGAGAGTGCTGGAACGGAAGGAGAGTACAGGGTCTTTTATTTTAACTGAGGGAAACAAGTGAAATCAGAAAGGGTTGTCTTAGTAGTGTACAACCCCCTTTATAGCGTTTTAACGCTGTATAGCTTTCACACTGAATGTCTGGGAAGAAATTAACTTTATTCCTCCCAGCAGCCTCTGGCTTTCAGTCATACAGGTGCGGCCGGCTTGGCGTCAGTCACCAGTTAGTACACAGTGAGGGGCAGCTGTTACCATGCCCCGGTACTGACTGACAGCTGGCTCAGTAGATAATCCCGGCGTGTGGTCATAGCCACCACTCACTGTGTATTGAGCAGTGACTGAATCTGGCCGTGCCTCCATGACTGAAAGTCAGAGGCTGCCAGGAGGACTAAAGTTAATTTCTTCCCAGTAGCTGGGATTTCAGTACAGTGGCCGCACAATGTCTTAACGCTATTAACCTGATTAACCCCATATTTGTAGGTTGTGTTTGGGGGTGTGACAGGTTCTCTTTAACATAGAAAAAAATGACATATACACATGTTAGTAGTTGATAAAATTTCACTAAGTTTCAGTCAACAATCTTAATTCCTTTATTTTTAGACCCTCTGATATGCACACTGCAGCTCACCCCACTACCACTACCAACATATAAACGGAGGAACGGGCAGGTATGTTGTGTGTGTCAGGGGACGGGGATCCAGCAACCTATTCTGGGTAAGTATAATAGATAAAGGGCCTGAATTATTCCACATGGTGTAGTAAAACCTAACTATGATTGCATGGAGATGAAAAGTTGCCTTTCCACACTGTATTTTTGCCATCAAAAGTGACGAAAACTCTGAAGAAAGCTTTAGTGGTCCTTTTGAGTGTGAACAGAGACGCATTCATAACTCCCTTGAAAGAAAGCAGCAGGTTGTCAATGGGCAGTGACATTGCTTCCCTACTAAAACCCAATACACCAATACAAAAAAAGCAAAACACACACATACACTCCATGCAGAAGACTATAAACTACTGTGTGTATAGGCCACATATATATGACGAGCCACATATATGAGCGCACACAGCATGGAGGTATTGGTCTATGTTTCACACCAATAATACCTCTCAAGATCATTGTAAGCACCCTCAGAATAAGTACGGCACATCTTACGGGAACGCAGCAATCGGATAGCATCTTCACAAAAGATAGGATACATGGGGTGATCCGTGCTGGCAAGAAACGGGACAAGGAACTCATTATCCTTAAATGTTGACAATCTAAATAGGAAATCACTGCAAAATCAAACCAGAAAACACAAAACCACACATAGCAGGAGGAGCGCTTATTGGCATCATTTACGCAAGTGTATCCATCGGTGGGGTTAAGTTCCCCTTGATGTCTATGGGGTATAGGCAGCTATTTTGCAGTCAGAACCAACACTCATGAGAATGCGGCATAGTAAACCAAGATGTTATAGTAATACAAAATATATCTTGGGGTAAGAATGTGACTTAATATACATTATACAACAGAGGGTAATTGCGGATTCATGGTTATCAAAAAGGTAAGAGCTACACAGTTACTTGTGCCATGTGGAAATAAGACGTATTTTATGCCCTATAGGAAGGCAGTGAAAAATACAATCTGTGCAACTCAATGCATCTCTGCTCTGACCATGGATGGTACCAACATCAACCGACCATGGATGGTGCCAACATCAACCGACCATGGATGGTGCCAACATCAACCAACCATGGATGGGGTCAACATCAACCGACCATGGATGGGGTCAACATCAACCGACCATGGATGGTGCCAACATCAACCGACCATGGATGGTGCCAACATCAACTGACCATGGATGGTGCCAACACCAACCAACCATGGATGGCTCTAACATCAACTGACCATGGATGGTGCCAACATCAACCGACCATGGATGGTGCCAACATCAACCGACCATGGACGGTGCCAGCTCGGATGAACACTTCTTCCAACAGTTGGTTACTTTCTCGGTTGTAAAGTTTGAGAGAAATGTAAAAAAATGAAATAAAAAGGAAGCTCTATCACCTGATATTAGTCTCATGGCACGAGTTGTCTAGCTCCAACCCATAGGGAGTCTATGAAGGGTAAATCCTAACCCTTAAGGGAGGGTGCATCACACAAGACTGGTATCCTGTGGTCCCATACTCGGTTACACGGCATGGGCCACAGGCACCACATTTGGATGGCTGCACGTACACACAATTTATACCTTGGTTCTCTTAGATGATGGTCAAAGGACTGACTGAATCTGGTGCGAGGTAGTGTGAGATAATGACTAGAGAGGTGGCAAAAAAAAAAAAGACAAGAACATTGAGATACTGAAGTGACTGATAAATGCAAGTTATGGGTAGAAGTACACTCACTGTATATCAGAAAAATAAAAGGAACAAGGGGTAGGCTGCTTTTCGAGAGGGTATACCTGCTGGTCAAGATGGTGAGACAAGACATGAGGTGGTGTAAAGAGAATATCTACAATCTGATTACTAGACGGAGTCCAGAGTCTTGCCGATATCTCCAACCTTACCTTTTTCACTAGGATATCCACTTTCTCACCACATAGTTATATACATTGTCATGCAGACACGTATAGCATAAATAATGCCTGACAGAGTTACAGTACTTAAAATTTTAATAGCTGGTCTTCCAATTAATTTGGTCATGAACCCAAAGACAAAATCAAACTATCACAAATCTTTAACAGTATTATTCTTCAGCCCTTTAGGCTCCAGGGCTTGGCTGCAACTACAACCACTGCGTCACTAGTGTTATAGAGGTTGTCCACTACTTTTACATTGATGGCCTGTCCTTAGGATAGATTATCAATTTCTGATCAGCCGGGGTCTGACACCCAGCACCCTACCGATCAGCTGTTCTTGGTCACAGAGGCAGCAGGCAAACGGAAAAGGTCGGTTTCAGAGCTGACCTGTCGTCTTTTGATAGTGGCCGCGACCGCGTACTGCACATCTGCCTCCTATACAAATCAATAGGAGGTGGATGTGCAATACCCGGCCACTATCAGAAGACAGGCATCTCCGGAATTGAGCATTTCCAGCTACCTGCTGCCGCCACCGGCACCAAGAGAGACTGATTGGCAGGGGTGCGGGGTGATGGACCCCGGCCAATCAGACATTGATGACTTATCTTAAGGATAGGCCATCAATGTTAAAGTAGTGGACAACCCCTTTAAGTTTCCAATGCTCCTTCATCCAGGGCTGGTGCTACTGTATGTAACACACTGCCTCCTTACGGCACATGCATGTGTACATGCCCCTGTGAGTTCAAACACCACACCTATTTTTGACGTCTGGCAAATTGTTTTCAGGGGAATACTTACCTGCAAAAATTGTGTGGCCACGGTTATAGGCTTTATCTTGACTGAACATGTGTGTTTAGTATATGTCTGTATCCTTAAAAACAATCTGTCACCAGGTTAAAAGCAGCCAGGTTTTCTTTTTGCTTTATTCTTGCAGATTCACTGAGTATTCCCTTTATTTTTATTTTTTTCATCCACCTTAGAGTTTCAGAGATATAGTCTTTTTTATTTAGTCCTCATTTTTCTGGTGTTGGCCAAGGAGTTTTGTCTCACATGATCCTCAGGGGTGTGTCTTTAGGCTGATTTGCATAATTAGCCAATGAGACACGCCCCCTAGGTAAAGAACACAAAAGTTTTGCCCTAAGTAAAAGGGCCCAAATCTCTAGAAACTGGATTTCTCAGGGAAGCAGAGATAATAAACTAAGAGCAAAAATGTTTGACCATACTTTGAAGAGGACCTGTCACTTGTCATAAAATTTTTATTTTCTACCTGGTGTTAATGCCACTGTTCTCCTGAATCTGACATTGTTTCTTTTTTATTCCTGCACTAATTATAAATAATGTCTTTTTTTTTAGCCAACTGGGCGTGGTCCTCAAGAAATCATTCATAGAGAAAAGTAGAGAACCATACCCACTTGGACAAAAAAAGACAAGATTTACAGTGGGAAAGGAAAGTATTCAGACCCCTTTACATTTTTCACTCTGTTTCATTGCAGGCATTTGGTAAATTCAAAAAAGTTACTTTTTTTCTCATTAATGTACACTCTGCACCCCATCTTGACAGAAAAAACCCCCAGAAATGTAGAAATTTTTCCAAATTTATTAAACAAGAAAATTGAAATATTACATGGTCATAAGTATTCAGACCCTTCGCTCAGACACTCATATTTAAGTGACATGCTGTCCATTTCCTTGTGATCCTCCTTGAGATGGTTCTACTCCTTCATTGGAGTCCAGCTGTGTTTAATTAAATTGATAGGACTTGATTTGGAAAGGTGCACACCTGTCTATATAAAACCTCACAGTGCATGTCAGACCAAATGAGAATCATGAGGTCAAAGGAACTGCCCAAGGAGCTCAGAGACAGAATTGTGGCAAGGCACAGATCTGGCCAAGGTTACAAAATAATTTCTGCAGTACTCAAGGTTCCTAAGAGTACAGTGGCCTCCATAATCCTTAAATTGAAGAAGTTTGTGACCACCAGAACTCTTCCTAGACCTGGCCATCCAGCCAAACTGAGAAGAGCCTTGATGAGAGAGTTAAAGAAGAACCCCAAGATCACTGTGGCTGAGCTCCATAGATGCAGTAGGGAGATGGGAGACAGTTCCACAAAGTCAACTATCAGTGTAGCCCTCCACCAGTCGGGCCTTTATGGCAGAGTGGCAAGACGGAAGTCTCTCCTCATTGCAAGACATATGAAAGCCCACATAGAGTTTGCAAAAAAACACAAAGGACTCCCAGACTATGAGAAATAAGATTCTCTGGTCTGATGAGATGAAGACAGAACTTTCTGGTGATAATTCTAAGCGGTATGTGTGTAGAAAACCAGACACTGCTCATCACCTGCCCAATACAATCCCAACAGTGAAACATGGTGGTGGCAGCATCATGCTATGGGGGTGTTTACAGCTGCAGGGACAGGATGACTGGTTGCAATTGAAGGAAAGATGAATGCAGCCAAGTACAGAGATATCCTGGAAGAAAACCTCTTCCAGAGTGCTCTGGACCTCAGACTTGGCCGAAGGTTCACCTTACAACAAGACAATGACCAATTGAGCATCTCTGGAGAGACCTGAAAATGTCTCTCCACCAACATTCACCATATAACCTGACGGAACTGGAGAGGATCTGCAAGGAAGAATGGCAGAGGATCCCCAAATCCAGGTGTAAAAAAGGTCATCATTCCCAAGAAGACTCATGGCTGTACTAGCCCAAAAGGAGAGTGTTTCTACTCAATACTGAGCACAGGGTCTGAATACTTATGACCATGTGATATTTAAATTTTTCTTGTTTAATAAATTTGCAAAAATTTCTACATTTCTGTTTTTTTTCTGTCCAGATGGGGTGCAGAGTGTACATTATTGAGAAAAAAATGAACTTTTTTGAATTTACCAAATGGCTGCAATGAAAAAAAGAGGGAAAAATTTAAAGGGGTCTGAATACTTTCCGTACCCACGGTACATGCAAAAAAGGGAGCCAGGAGAAGAGCAGAAACAAAACAAAAACAACGGATTACACCACCCAGCATTTACACCGGGTAAAGAAATTACATATTTATGGCAAGTGTCAGATCGCCTTTCAGGGGTTATATTTGCATTATTATAAGCAGGGTTGCCAAGAAAAAGTCTGTATAAATTGGACACTTATTTCCACTGTACGTAAAAAAAAAAAAAATTGACGCCTTCTGTGATTTTTTTTCAAGTCGGGGAAACTTATGCAGATCATTACGACTGTAATAATCATTTTACAGTTCACACCGATGTCTTCATATCGGAATCACTGTAATATTAGTGATTTGTTATTTCCAATGTGTTCATAAAAAATGTTGGCTGATTTTTGGCTATGTTGTCCAGAAAAGAAATCAAATTGGCAACCGTGATTAAAAGCCATCACCTATCATTTGGATAAATGGTGGATTAATGGGGAATCTGCACCTAGGACTCTCAATAATCTGGAGTGGATTTGCAGCTGTGCGAGCCACTGCTCCATTCATTCTCCATGGGACTGCCGGAGATATCTTATGGCACTTCGCCTTTACTACAGTTCTATAGACAATGAGTGGTGCATTGATGTCCACGTGTGGCCACCGTTACTTCCTAGCACGTAGAAAATTGGGCCAGTTTTCATCCAAAAAAAATAGGACGATTCGTTTTCTAACTTCTCATCCGGGTGCTGTCTGAGTGCAATCCCTTTTTTTCCTCACACTGCACCCAGCGAAGTTAGGGTTCGTGCCCACGATCAGGAATAGCAGCGTTTTGGATACAGCATGATTTCTCTGTGTCCAAAACCCTGCATTGTACAGTACAAGCACAGTGTACGGGATTTATAGCAATTTCCTGTCCGCACTGATTTTTTTGGGGGGCTTTCCGAGTCGTAGCATGCCAATATATGCTTGCGCAGATGCGAGTGTTATCAGCATGGAAAACACAGCAAAAATCCGCTGAGACCAGAACTCTAATTGTGGCCATGGACCGCTGTGCTGTCCCACACGGGACACTTGCCTCTCCGCAGGAGAGATGAAACTGCGCCCAGAACCCTGATCCTGGGAATGGACCGCTGTGCTGTCCCGCACACAATACTCACCTCTCCTTAGAAGGGATGACACTGCGCCCAGAAGCCTGATCCTGGGAATGGACCGCTGTGCTGTCCCGTACACAACACTCACCTCTCCGCAGAAGAGAGGATACTGCGCCCAGAATCCTGATAGTGGGAACAGACCGCTGTGCTGTCCCGCACACAATACTCACCTCTCCGTAGAAGGGATGACACTGCGCCCAGAATCCTGATAGTGGGAACAGACCGCTGTGCTGTCCCGTACACAACACTCACCTCTCCGCAGGAAGGATGACACTATGCCCAGAATCCTGATCCTGGGAACAGACCGCTGTGCTGTCCCGCACACAATACTCACCTCTCCGCAGGAAGGATGACACTATGCCCAGAATCCTGATAGTGGGAACAGACCACTGTGCTGTCCCGTACACAACACTCACCTCTCCGCAGGAAGGATGACACTATGCCCAGAATCCTGATAGTGGGAACAGACCGCTGTGCTGTCCCGCACACAATACTCACCTCTCCGCAGGAAGGATGACACTGCGCCCAGAATCCTGATAGTGGGAACAGACCGCTGTGCTGTCCCGTACACAACACTCACCTCTCCGCAGGAAGGATGACACTATGCCCAGAATCCTGATCCTGGGAACAGACCGCTGTGCTGTCCCGCACACAATACTCACCTCTCCGCAGGAAGGATGACACTATGCCCAGAATCCTGATAGTGGGAACAGACCACTGTGCTGTCCCGTACACAACACTCACCTCTCCGCAGGAAGGATGACACTATGCCCAGAATCCTGATAGTGGGAACAGACCGCTGTGCTGTCCCGCACACAATACTCACCTCTCCGCAGGAAGGATGACACTATGCCCAGAATCCTGATAGTGGGAACAGACCGCTGTGCTGTCCCGCACACAATACTCACCTCTCCGCAGGAAGGATGACACTACGCCCAGAATACTGATAGTGGGAACAGACCGCTGTGCTGTCCCGCACACAATACTCACCTCTCCGCAGGAAGGATGACACTACGCCCAGAATTCTGATAGTGGGAACAGACCGCTGTGCTGTCCCGCACACAATACTCACCTCTCTGCAGGAAGGATGACACTATGCCCAGAATTCTGATAGTGGGAACAGACCGCTGTGCTGTCCCGCACACAATACTCACCTCTCCGCAGGAAGGATGACACTATGCCCAGAATTCTGATAGTGGGAACAGACCGCTGTGCTGTCCCGCACACAATACTCACCTCTCCGCAGGAAGGATGACACTACGCCCAGAATTCTGATAGTGGGAACAGACCGCTGTGCTGTCCCGCACACAATACTCACCTCTTCGCAGGAAGGATGACACTATGCCCAGAATTCTGATAGTGGGAACAGACCGCTGTGTTGTCCCGTACACAACACTCACCTCTCCGCAGGAAGGATGACACTACGCCCAGAACCCTGATCGTGGGAACAGACCGTTGTGCTGTTCCGCACAGAACACTCACCTCTCCGCAGGAGAGAGGATACTTTGCACAGAACCCTGATCGTGGGAATGGACCATTGTGCTGTACCGCACAGAACACTCACCTCTCCGCAGGAGAGAGGATACTGTGCACAGAACCCTGATCGTGGGAATGGACCATTGTCCTGTTCCGCACAGAACACTCACCTCTCCGCAGAAGAGAGGATACTGTGCACAGAACCCTGATCGTGGGAATGGACCGCTGTGCTGTACCGCACAGAACACTCACCTCTCCGCAGGAGAGAGGATACTTTGCACAGAACCCTGATTGTGGGAATGGACCGCTGTGCTGTACCACACAGGACACTTATGTCACCGCAGGAGGGATGACACTCCATCTAGAACGCAATGGTCCGAATCGTGGGAACATACCCTAAAATGCAAATGTGAGCTCTAAATATAACAGTATCAGTCTTTTACATCCCAGTAGAAAAATTTAAGTCTTTGCAGAAGCAATTTTTTTTTTTTTTTTTTTTTACAAAAAAAGGTTGAATTGGCAGCCAGACAAATAGTTTTGGATGACTCCAGTAATTACATGGAGCGTTTGCAGTAATGATACTGTTTTATATTAATGAAATAAGTCCTAATTAATTTTAACTAAGTCCAAAAATGGAGCTATCAAAACAGCATAAAACGTCTCCGTCCTGTAGAATAATAAAGACAGTGCTGAACATATTTTATCGACCCACATTAGCCTGGCAGGATGCCAACCTTGGAGGGTGCAGCACATTGGTAGAATAAGCATTATCCACGCAAATACAATCCACCACATTACTCAGGCTCCAGCCGTCCGCCTCACTATCACTCCCTATATCTATCCCTACGTCATAAAACTATCATTAACACATTATACTGGCATAATAGGATCACTGTGCTGCTGCATGCAAGATATACAGATGTGGCCGAACTCATCATTTGTATAATTTACACTAGATTGTGCATGCATAGTGTTACCTGCAGTCCTATGTAAAACTCCATTTAACACAAGAAATCACAGTGTGCGTACCAAAGCAGGACAAACTCAGCCCTGCTACGTTTGGCGATCTAAGCTCTGCTACATTTGCATCCAGATATAATCACAGAACAGTCATAAAAGGTCTGGTCAGATCCATTAGACTTAAAGGGTTAACCCCCACCTTCATAGTTTGGATATTGTCGGAAAGTGCTTAAAAAAATAGCACTTTTGCAATTTGCTGCTTAGTAAAATCTGCAGCCGTTCAAGAGATATTAATACTTTTCTGTTCTTTTTTTTTATAGTTCATTGCCTACGAGACCGACCAATGCTGCTGTTGTTGTTGTTAAGCTTGTAAGCGCTCTGCTGAAGCTGGCCCGGGATTAGGAGGGAACACTGCGCTCCAGCTATCCTTGCCAGCTTAAAAAAAATTCAAGAGATATTACTACTTTTCTGTTCTTTTCTGTAAAGTTCATTGCCTAGGAGACCGACCTCTGCTGCTGTCATTGTAAAGCTTGTAAGCGCTGTGCTGAATCTGGCACAGTATTAGGAGGGGGCAGCGCGCTCCAACTAGTCTTGCCAGCTGCAAAAAAATTGCTTACAAGCTCAATAGAAAAGTTACATGCTCTTTTCTATTGAGCTCGTAAGCTTGTGAGCATGTAAACGCTCTGATGTCTTGCAGCAGTGGTCGGTCTCCAAGGCAACGAGCAGTAAACAAAAGTGTAAATATCTCAAGAACGGCTGCAAATTTTAATTAGGAGCAAATTGCAAAATTGCTTGTATTTACAAGCTCTATCTGATAACATCCATCTACGAAGATAGGAAATAACCCTTTATTCTCTAGCCCTCTCTAGGATATAGTATATTCTCTATTCAAGGCCTCTACTATGTTCTTTAGTTACCTTTCTCTGTCTGGGGAGTAGTGGTTATCTAATACACGATGTCTTTCCACTCTGCCCATGAAATTGTATTGTGCAGGGCCAGATCTTGTCGCTCTTGGTCCCTGTTCCAAACTCCTACTGGAAGAAAGGGAAGCTGGTCAGTTCCAGAATAAATGGTCCCTGCGCAGCTCGTTATACTACAGTTAATACTGCACACCTGTATTACGGATAGATATGTAGGGTGTAGCTACTATCTACACAATATACACTGCAATATTACTGATATCTTGGCTATAAAATAATCAAATTAGAAATGTAGTATAGTTCTCCTGATTCACTATGTCACTTACCTCATGTGCAGGGCATTGTAGCTTAGGCATCCATGGTTATGACCACGAGAAACTATCTAACGGTCACTATATGAGTGATGTAACATTAGATACAAATGCTGCAATGCCCTGCACATGAGGTTAGAGACATGGCTATATCAGAAGAACTATACTACATTTCTAATTGGGGGGATTTGCTAATATTAATATTATTGTTACACATCCTTGGTACTCAAACAAACAACCTTCAAGCATTACAACAGGAACCCTAGCCTATGAGCTACTGACTCAGGTTTGAGTCCCAAGGAGGTGTAGATAAAAGGCTAGGGCTCCTGCTATAGTGCTTGAAGGTTGTTGGTTTGAGTCCCAAGGAGGGCTGGACCAGAGTCTGTAGCTAAAAGGCTAAGTCGCCTGCTGAAATAGGTGAAAATATTATTATTAGTACATCTATTATATATTTGGATAGGGTCTTGGAGATGGGAATAGCCCTTTAAGTGCTATGTAGGAGGGAGAATGAAGGAGGAGCTCTACCTCTAGCTCCTCCCTTCTTCCCTTTCCATAGAATCTTATGAGCACCAACTGTTATCCCCTACCTAAGTAATGTAATATCTTCACTGAATACAGATTTTACCTGTGAAATGACAGTTTTGAGAATGACTGACCAATCAAGGAGGAGAAAAAAGTGGATTTCTCTAATAATTTATATATATATCACAAAGCTTTTGATTTTCATGTGTATCATTGATTTAGAAAATAAAAACTAAAAAGACGGTTCCACAATTCAGGATCACTTTGCAGTCCCCAACAAAATGGCTCCGCACTGTGATCCTAAACTTCATCCTCCCTTATCCTTTTGGAAGCATCCAGAAGGGGGGGTGGGGAGCTGTGACATCACACACAGGAGAGCAGATTCCACCCACTTTTACTACAGTTGTAATGTGAGCTGGCTTTTCAACAGCTGCTCCCCCTAGTGTTTAAGAGTGGAAAATATCAAACTTTTAAAATATTTTTTTTAGATTTTGCTCCATTAAAAACAAATGATAATAGTAAAACAAATTACAACATTAATACTTTACATTTTTTCAGTTATTGAAAAACATTTTTTTTATGGCACCTTCCCTTTAAGGGCATCAACAATAAATGAACCTTTGATCAGATTGTCTTACAGGCCCACTAATCATTACCTAATTTGGATAATTCCTTTAAACTATGGTCATACCATTGGAATATAATACCTGTCCTTAGCATCGTAAGCATGTGCTTTAACCATGACATACAGATAGCACATATACTATTGGGACATGCGGTGGCCATTCAACAAGGCCAGAAAACATCACAGTATATTATACAGTGCATAATACATTTATCTTATAACTGGTACATGGAGTTTCTATACAATAGATTCAGATCCTCCATCCACCAACCCTTGCACATGTAATATTCTATCCTGCAGACCACTGTACATTGCAAAAATATACAAATTTGCATAAATCTTAAAAAAAAATATATATAAATAAAATTAAATAAATAAAAAACATTTGTGTCTGAATCCCAAGACTTGTTCTTAGTAACTGGGGTCCATAAGTAGTTCATATAATATATAATATATTACACAAATATACAGTGGAAACAGACATAGCAAAAATACTCACCAGACCAAAAGGTTCTCCCCACTTCCAGCCCATTGAGATATATTTAATATTTATTTTTATTTATTATTAACTGCACAAATTAAACATCTAGCATTTATGTTCTACGAGTTAAAGTATTAGCTGCCATCACACAAAAAATAATAATAATAATAATAATAATAATAATAATAAAAACAAACAAAAAAAAACAAAAAAAACCCAAAACATTGTGAACATGGCAGTAGCTTACCGTAAAGCACATACAATGGAATAATAAAATGATTTTTCATGACTTGGATATCATGGTAGGTATAAGACTTTTTTTATTATTTTATTTTGTGCATGTATTTCGGTTAAAAATCATTTTTGCAATTGGGTTGCATTAAACATTTTGTAACATTTTGTTTTTACAGGCCTTTTGTTGCTCTACACATTCAACTTTGCTATGGCCTGTGGTTATAAATCAGCTGAGAGGAGCTCAGGAAAAGACAGATAAAAGAGACAGTTGTTAGAATGAGGTCACTGACAGATTGTCAATAACCCATTTTGCAGCCAGCAATAGACCGCGCACTACAGAGGCCATTGAAAGCAAATGCTGCAAAATTTTTAATGAAATCCAATTGGAAAAATTATTTTTAGCCCTAAATACATGCGTGTAAGTAATAAAAAATATATGGTCCCCAAGGGTGGGTAACCCCTTTAAAATTCAACCAGAATTAAAGCAAAAGACTAATAAATAAAATTCCCAGAACTGAGATATATATTTTGTCATTGTCCAACTAATTTTACAACCAGGTATATTGCAAGGATTAATGGTTCAAGTTGTCAAGCTCAAAGTCAAATTTCTATTTTTTATTTTATTTTTTTTAATTTTGACATATATAAATAATTCTTCAGCTTTCACACCTGCCATTACGCCTAACATGAGACTTTTACTTCCCTTTGGTCACATGGACATTTTGAGAAACAAAATGGACCAGATCCTACTGAAATGTGTTAAAATATTTAGTTACTATGCATCCTCACCAAGGCAAGGGTCATTGAGAAGACAGGGGGGGAGGGGAGCTGTGACATCACCATATTGTCAATTGTGCATCTTGTGTTACCTGTCATTGTAATCCTGCCTGTGATGCAAATGAGACTGACGAAAACACTTCTGTTCAGAACAGTAAGGCTATGTGCACACACTGCGTTTTTGTGACGCTGCGTTTTTGTGCGTTTTTGGCCGCTAAAAACGCACAAAAACGCACCCCCGGCAAAAAAACGCAGCAAAAAATGCATGCGTTTTTACCACGATTTGGTGCGTTTTTGGCTGCGTTTTTTGATCTCTGTGTTTTTCTGCGTTTTTCCAATGCATTGCATGGAGGGAAAACGCAGAAAAACGCAGGAAAGAATTGACATCTCCATTTTTTTTTAAGCTCAAAAACGCAGCTCAAAAAAAAAAAAGTTGTGTGCGGACAGCAAAAATGAAAACTCATAGACTTTGCTGGGGAAGCAAAGTCATGCAGTTTTGAGGCCAAAAACGCCGCAAAAAACGCACATGTGCACATAGCCTAAGTATAAATCTGGTATAAGGCCTAGTGCTAGTGATTGGTGTGAAAATTGCCAGATGTCTGATTTTTTTTTGTATTAGATAATGATATTAAAGGTAGAAAAAATAATAATTATATATACATACAATATATATATATATATATATATATATGCCGTATATATATATAATTAAATATAAAACTATATATTTATATAACATATATATATATATATATATATATATATATATATATTGCATATATATATATATTGCATATATATATATATATATATATATATATATATATATATATTAAGTAATATAAAAATATATATGTATGTATCTATAAAAAATATATAAAACTATATGTATTACCGTATATATAAAATTATATTATAGATATAACATATATAATTACATATGTAAATATATAATTGTGTAAATCTGGTATAAGCCCTAGTGGTTAGTGTGAAAATTGCCAGATTTCTGATTTTTTTTTGCCTTAGATAATATTAATAGTAGAAAAAAATAATAAGTAAATATATACTGTATATATAAAATTATATATAAAACTATATACCGTATGTATATAATATATTGTATATAATATATTAAAATTATATTAATATATTAAAATATATAAAACTATGTATATTATACATACAATTACATATATTTAACAATATAATTGTGTGAAAATCGGCAGATTTCTGTTTTTTTTTTTGCAGTAATGATATTAAAAGTAGAAAAATAAATAATTAAAAAAATAATAAAATATATATGTATGTATACAGTATATTAATATAAATTAAGCTAATATAAAAAATTATATTAATATATGGATAGCTTTCTAGTAGTTTTATTTATAGTAATATATTTATTTTATTTACAGTAATATATATTTATTTTTATTTTTCTCTCTATATTGTTTTTAATTCAACAAAAAAAAAATCTGATTTAAGCAATAAGTCTGATGACTCATGCTCTAAGTTTGACCCCCCCAAAAGAATAATCAAATTTAAAGTCTTCTCCACTTAAGGCCAGCATTTGTACCCTGTATGGCCAGCAAGATGGAAAAATGTTAAAATTCTAAATTAGAACAATAAAAGGTGTATTAGCTACCTTCAGGCTACCTGAGTCTTCTATACTTCTATACCATTATGCTCCAGTAAATATTTTCAATCTCCCATGAAATACATAACAATGCAGGTCTCTCTTTTCTCATTATTCTGCATTGTGCTATTCCTCTATTAGTCTTCCTTATATCTTTTTAATAAACTACCTGTTACCGTTCCCCATGTAAAAGGGGCATGTCCCCATTCGTCTTCTCTGATTGGACAATGTCAATGTGTTTAGGGTCACGCCCCTGAGGAGTAACACCAATTTATTCCTACATTTCATTGCAAAGTCTATAGTAAAATGTTACAGAATTGTTCCTTTTCAGAATTAAGGTTCCAGAATAACCGACAGGTCCAGTTCATCTCCGATACCGGACACTATGAAATTGCTATTGATGACCATTGATGTGCTCGCCTACATTCCCGAATCAAACCCTTGATTGTTGACAACTTGGTTGGAATAAGTCGAGGAGAACAAATTCCTGGAAATCTCAGTTAACAGATATTAGGAGTTTTAACACATTTTTAAAATAGTAAAAACAGTGGCTTAACAATAAATTTACAGCAATACAACAAAATACCGTACAATACCGGGGTCAATATATACCTATTATACACTTTATATTATGACAAATTTTTGTTCTTCATTGTATCTCAATCAACCTGTAATGTCAGTAAATGTTATCTGCCATAACAAAAGATAAATGTGTTAAAAAAAGGATAAAAGTTATAAGCTTCCAATAGTAAAAAAGAAAAAAAGAGATCCCTGACTAAAATACTATATTCCGAAAACCAAGGCAAGCAAAGAAAGAGTAAGTAGATTTTTGTTTAAGCAACAGGCAATACCTTTGAGGAGGTGGAACACTAGGAGACCAGGATCTGGTCCGACCTATACTATCTACATGGAGGGATCCTGTCCGAGAACAGTGATTCGATGACATGACCTGCTCTGGTACGGATAATGTTGAACTTTGCATATCACGACCGTTGTGCCGAAAATCTGTGAAAAGAAAAATAGAGACATGCTAAAAACAAGAATCATAGCACAGAGCAGTGAGAGTGTGACAAGGCACATGCTTACAGTGCCTTGCAAAAGTATTCACCCCCTTGGTTTTTTACCTATTTTGTTACATTACAACCTGTGTTTAAATATTTTTGTAGTTGGGGAAGTGAAGGGAGAAAAATATAGGCAAAATTTAATTTTATGGGATGAAATAAATAAAAATTGCCATGTATTCACCCCTTTTGCTAGGAAGCCCCCCAAAAATTGTAGTGGAAGCAATTACCTTCATAAATCACATACTTCGTGAAAAGAAGTCCACCTGTGTGCAATCTAATAGTGCCAGGGTCTGTCAGTATATACAAACCTTATCCGAAAGGCCACAGAGGCTAAGATTAAGCAAGAGGCACCACTAACCAAAAAACACTATGAAGACTAAAGTGATCTCCAAACAATACCATGAAGACCAATGAGATCACCAAACAACACTATGAAGACCAAGGAGATCTCCAAACAACACTATGAAGACCAAGGAAATTTCCAAATAACAACATGAAGACCTAGGAAATCTCCAAACAACACCATGAAAACCAAGGAGCTCTCCAAACAACACCATGAAGACAAAGGAGATCTACAAACAACACCATGAAGAGCAAGGAGGTCTCCAAAAAACACCATGAAGACCAATTAGATCTCCAAACAACACCACGAAGACCAAGGAGGTCCCCAAACAACACCATGAAGACCAAATTAGATCTCCAAACAACACCATGAAGACCAAGGAGATCTCCAAACAACATCATGACGACCAAAGAGATCTCCAAACAATACCTTGACGACCAAGGAGCTCTCCAAACAACACCACGAAGACCAAGGAGGTATCCAAACAACACCATGAAGACCAAGGAGATCTCTAAACAATACCATGACGACCAAGGAGATCTCCAAAGAAGTCAGAGACAAAGTTGCTGAGAAGTACAAGTCAGGGTTGGGTTCTAAAAAAATATCTCAATCTCTGATGATCTCCAGAAGTACCAGCAAATCCATTATCATCAAATGGAAAGAACATAGTACCACAGCAAACTTTCCAAGAGAGAGCCGCCTACAAAAACGCTAAGCCCGGGTTAGGAAGGCATTAATCATAGAGGAGGCACAGAGACCAAAGGTAACCCTGAAAATGCAGCAGAGTTTCCAAGACGAGACTGGAGTATCTTTCAATACAATGACAATAAGCCGTACATGCCATAGACCTGTCCTTTACGGAAGGCTGGTTGGAAAAAAGAATTTACTTAAAGCCAAAATTTGTAAGCCTTGTTTTTAGTTTGCCAAAAGATATGTGGTTGACTCCCCAAATGTATGGAGGAAGGTGCTGTGGTCAGATGAGACCAAAATTTAACTTTTTGGCCACCAAGGTAAACGGAATGTCTGGAGCCAAACCAACACAGCCCATCACCCTAAGAACACCATTCCCACAGTGAAACACGGTGGTGGCAGCTTCATGCTATGAAGATGTTATTCCGCAGTAGGGACAGGGAAAATGGTCAGAGTTGTGGGGATGGTGCGAAATGCAAAGAAATTCTTGAGCAAAACCTGTCTCAGTCTGTTGGTGATTTGAGACTGGGACGGAGGTTCCCCTTTTAAGAAGTCTATGACCCAAAGCACAGGAAATGTGTAAATGTGTTGGAGGGGCCTAGTCAAACCCCAGACCTTAATCCTATTGAGAATCTGTGGTCAAACTTGAAGACTGGTGTTCAGCAGAGGAAACCATCTAACTTGAAGGATCTGGAGCTATTTTGCCTTAAGTAATGAGCAAAAATCCCATTGGCAAGATGTGGAAAGCTCATAGGTACTTATTCAAAGTGACTTGTAGCTATAGTAGCCACAAAAGGAGTACTGATTTTAGGGAGGGTGAATAATTATCCACACTGAAGTTTTCAGCTATTTTGTCCTATTTATTGCTTGCATCACAATAAGATGAAAAAAATGTTCACAGCTGTAGGCATGTTCTTTACATGAACTGAAGCAAATCCTCAAAAAACAAAAAAATCAGTGAAATTTCATGTTGTCAGATAGCAAAGCACAAAAATGCCAAAAAAAGGTGGGGGGGAGGGGGAAGGTGGTTGAATACTTTTGCAAGGCATTGCATATTATGCACTGGGTTTGTAGAATGATGGTGATATACTACAGGTTCTTGACAAATCCATGAGTTCCAGCTATAAATCGCTGATCGATCTGTGCTTTGATCAATGACCTGGGCTGAATTTTATTGAAAGACGGCACATTTATCAACTAGCACAAATAATGTGACATATATCACCGATGAACAAATCATCTCCAGATTTCTGCATTCAGCCTGTGTCAATCGCACTCATTTATCACAAAAAGGTGTGGGCAGTCTACATAAAATGGCCTAAAAAGTAGTTTTTGGACCCTACGTTATTATTTAGGAGAAAATGTAGATCAGAAGAGCAGACTGTCAGTCATTACATGGGAAAGTCTTCACTGAACACTGATTTTAAAGGGAACCTGTCTGGTCCCCTATGCACCCAGAACCACAAACAGTTCTGGGTGTATATTGTTAATCCCTGCCGAACTGTCCCTGTATCTAGTAGCATAGATAAAGAGATCTTTAGAAAAAGTATTTCTTCAGATCCTTTATCATATGCTAATGAGGCCAGGGACTAGACACAATGGCATTCGTTGACCCAACTAGTCCGCCCTCTTAGCATCCTAGGACGCCCACAGGGGCGTGCTAACACACTATTCAATGTCCAGCGTCATCGGCGGTGACGTGCGAGCCTGTGTCCATTCTCACCACCTCAGACGCCGGGTTTAGGGACAGTGCACATGATCAGAAGTCACTGCACATCCGGTCATGAGCAGTAGACCTCTCTGAAGCCAGGACGCGTACACCCAGCTTCATAGTGCGCATGACCGGAAGTGCCGGGACATCTGATACATACAAGTGCCGGGACACATGTACGCAAGTCACTGCTGATGACGCTGGGCAATGGACATTGAATAGCATGTTAGTACGCCCCTCTGGGCATGCTAACATGAAAATAGGGCAGACTAGTTGGGTGAACTAATGCCCTTGCAACTAGTCCCTGCGCTCATTTGCATATCATAAAGGATCTTTAGAAATACTATATTTCTTTATCTATGCTACTATAACCTGGGACGGTTAGGCAGGGATTATCAATATGCACCCAGAACTGCTCGCGATCGTGGGTGCAAACTGGACCGGACATGTTCCCTTTAACTCAGAATTCAGAATTTTGATAATGACTGATCAATTCTGGAAAAAAGAAGCAAATTTGCCTTAGAAAATATATTACAAAGTTGCTTATCTTCATGTGTACTATTGATTTATGTTTTGTTTTGTTTTTTACAAAAATATTAAATATGTAAAAATATAAATATTAATATTAAAAATTGAATACGACGGTTACACTTTAATAGTTGAGACTGATCCACAAAAAGTAGATCAGAATATACTCAAGATCTCGAAGATCAGACACATGGATCCATTTTTAAAATAGAGTCCTTTGACAATATAATTTGTACAACTGGACTTGCCATTTAATTAACTCTTTACTATAAATATATATCTGAATAATGAAGTGCCGTAGATTATATTGGTGTCATAAAGCATCGTATAATTATTAATGGTTATGGTAGCCTGTGAATTCACTGAATAAAAAGATGGATTCAAATTGTCTCTTCAGTGAGGATATAGATGAACTCTAGCGCCACCCATTGGAAGTAGCAATCCTAAGGCCCTGTGCGCACACTGCGTTTTTACCCGCTTTTTTTTGCGTTTTTGCTGCAGAAATGTCTTGAGAAAATGGTTGTAACCTTTCTGCAGACAGTCCCCAGCAAAACATATTGAAAAAAAAAAATAGCTGTTTGCACACTGCGTTTGTTTCTCCAGAAAATTCTTTCTGCGGAATTTCTTGAGAAAAAGAATGAGCATGTCACTTCTTTTGTGCAGCTACCTGCATTTTTTGCCATAGCTAATGATAAAAAACGTAGGGACCAACCTGCCGAAAAAAACACAAAAAACGCAGTAAAAAACGCATGCGTTATTGGTGCGTTTTTTGAACGCATGTGCGCTAATCTTTCAGACTCTCAAGCAAATTTCTTGGAAGCAATAGAGAAGGGTGTTCAATTGCCGCGCCAACAGATCACTCGTTCAGATGATGAAGACCAATGTCACTTTATTTGCATATAGGTCTACGCGTTTCAGGAGCACCTGCTCCCTTCCTCAGGACCGTCAGGTTAAAAATAACATCAAATGGGATTTGATGTTATTTTTAACCTGACGGTCCTGAGGAAGGGAGCAGGTGGTCCTGAAACGCGTAGACCTATATGCAAATAAAGTGACATTGATCTTCATCATCTGAACGAGTGATCTGTTGGCGCGGCAATTGAACACCCTTCTCTATTGCTTTCTGATATCTGCCACTGGGTGGCTGCAGCCGTGGATCGTGTTGTACATGCACATATAGTAGTTGTGACTGTCACAACTACATCAGGTGAGTAAGATTACTCCCCCCTCCCCACCCCACACATATTGGGGTAAGACCCTATTTGCGCTTGTTTGTCCACAGCTCTTTTCTAAGCAAATTTCTTGAGAAGTTTCTTGAGAAAAATCCTAGTGCATGCAGGGCCTAAAAGTCAGAAGTGACCCTTTAACCAGCCTTGTCATATGACTTAGGATTTATGCCAGATCAGAGCCTCAATTCGCAGACATGGTGTTTCGGGGTGATTGCCCCTCGTCAGTGCAAAGTATGAGATCTGATCTGGCTGTATGAGAAGCTATAGTGGGGTCTAAGGGGAAAACGTTTCTCCTTGCGGAGACTGACAAACAAACGTCTCTAAAAAAATGGATAAATTCCTTTTTTGATCGGACAAGGCTTCAAGGCTTTTTCCTTACACATAGTTACATAGTTACTTAGGTTGAAAAAAGACCTAGGTCCATCTAGTTCAGTCTTCCTCCACCAGTTCTACATTTGGTCACTAAGTCATTTTTAACCAACAATGTTGTGTGTACTGAGGAAATCATCCAGCCCTTTTTATAAGCTGTTATAGTATCACCATTACTACCTCTTGTGGTCGGTATTCCACAGTCTGACTGCTCTAACTGTAAAGAACCCTTTCCTATTTAGCTGTCGGAATCCCTTTCCTTCCACTCGCAGTGAGTGCCCCCTGGTCCTTAGTATTGTCTTTGGAAGAAATAAGTCATGTGCCAGTCCTTTATAACCAGAGAGAGTTGCAGGACACGGATTAGAGAATTTTTTTTTTTTTTTTTTACAATTTCTGCATTTACTGAAGAAGCGGTTATTGTAATGCTTGCTCTCCTTTACCTAATCTTATACATGACCTCGCACATATCAAATCTGAAGGGATGAAGCTCCGGCTGAACATTTAGCTCATTCAATGCACTTTAAGAAAAGCAGATTACAAAGTTTTACAATTCCTACCTGACACAACCCCGACTCCGTCATCGCAGTCATAGTCTGACACTTCACTGTCGCTTATTCTCTTGGATCCTGCAAAGAATTTTCAGTGAACAGTTCTTCAAATCTAATTTCCAATTACATCTGGTAAATCAAATTTCTTATATATATAAAAAAAGCAAAAAATAAAAAAAAATAAAAATAAAAAAAAAACAACAACATTTCAAGACTAAGCTCTATGAGAAAATACTAAGGAAAGTAGGGAGCGATGTAGAAGATTAGTAGGGGTGAAGTCAAGACCGGTTATCAGAGGAGACACAATAAGCAGAAACCCGCTAAGTGGATGTGTATAATGCGAGTTACAGAATGATAATAGAATAGACTCTGAGGAATTGTTATAACCCGTGCTCTTTAGTTACATGGAGCCATAAAATAAACTGCTGAGGTTGATATAATGCTGCTGCACCTATTTATACCGTAGGTCATATATTATATCTGTATTGTGGTGCATTTTGTGAACTGCATATGGCGGCACACAAAGTGTCTGTAGTTGTGTCCCCCCCAAATTTTGGGCGAAAGTGGGGGGTGAGTCTTATAGTCCAAATGTATGCTATGGGGAATGAAGGTGCTGTGGTAGAGCAGGTAATCGGCGGCATGTGCAGGCTGTAGCAGCGCCTACCGTGACCACGTGGGCCTGCTCATTAGCCTCTTTTTATATGCACTGCATTCCGACGCCCATCATCTCTCAGCACTGAAGCTGGCGCTGACAGGTGGGCGGGATGATGGGCGGGGGATGCGTGCATAACTAACAGCCGGCCCGTGTGATCACCCCTGGCAACTACAGCCTGGAGTGATCATCTGTATTCACTGCCCCCCGCACATCATCATCAGCGTGGGGGCAGTGAATAAGCATACTGACCGGCCACCAATCCCTGCAGCATTGCGATGTCCTCCTGTCTGCCTGCCCGCTTAGGTGTGTGGAGAGCGGTGCACACAGCGATGACGTCATCACTGTGCGCACGGCTCGACACAGGTCAGCGACGCTGCTGCCAGCACAGACAGGAGGACAAGCCATAATGCGTGGAGCGAGGAAAGGTGGGTATAAACGTCTATTTTTTTGTGTGAAACCGGATGCGGGCCATATACCAGGATGGGGGCATACAAGGATGGGGATAATATACAAGGCAGGAGGATCATTACCACGATGCGGTTCCTTAGTAGAGAATTTGGGGACATTACCCCCATAACAGTGTCAGCAGCAGATCCTCGCCCCATAACAGTGTTTCATGACCACATTTTTTGCATAAAATGTCATTTTCCTATTTTCCTTCTCTAAAACCCCTGAATTATGGCCCATTTAGACAAGGAAGGAGTGTTTGTAGTGTGTAAAGAGGTCGCCAATCACCCATCGAAAGAGCAAAATACTCTCCTGTCCAGTGCAATGTCTTTTCTGCATGCAAAGAATTCATCCTTATCGGCAGCACATTGCCCCATGTAAACAGGAAGTGTGCTGCCGAGAATAGGATACTGTATGGGGACAGGATTATCATTTTCCCTATTATCCTGTCCCTATCACTGTTTTTTTGAGCCTGTGTAAACAGATCGCCCATTGTCTTGTATGTAGACGAGACGATGATTGGTGCTCGTTAAACAGCCTGGATCGGCCTACCTAAATGGGCCGCTATGACACCATAGTCATGGGACCATGGATTTGAACTGCCCAATAAGTTTGCATGTTATTCCCATAGGCTCCCAAAATAACGAGAGACTAATTGGCCTCAAAATAAGATAATTGATCCTAAGTAGAAGGGAATTTGGAGTCTGGGTCCAATAGGAAGGCATTCCCTGAACAGTACTGCAATATATCTTATCTACACAAATATCTACAGCATATTTCAATTCATATTGATGAAGACCATCATGATATGAAAGGGGTCAAGGATCGAAGGAAAGAAGGGAAGCCATCAGATACCGCTATTTTATTACAAGATTTGACAAAATACCCACTTGTGTTTGCATTTTAGATCACTTGCCTTCTAAAAGAACACTTTTCAAAACATAAGCGTTCTCAGGGGGCGGATAAATCCATGAGCGGGGGCGGTACAGGTTCTAAGGGGGCGGAGAAATCCATGTGTCACTCCCTGCCCCCGAAGATCCTGTCCGAGCATAAATCAGTGAATTTACTCAAAGTGTTCCTTTAAAATGCACATTTTAATCTTTTATATATAAATGTATACTTAGTAGGCATCAAGCAAGCAAGGTGAGCTATAGGAAGGAAGGAATTCTGACAATAACATTGAACATATGGACACCGCATGATATAACATGGAGCTGGCTGAGGTTATACCATACTGTGCATATGGAGACATGCATAATGATCTCTCGCATGCTGGAGTTACCTGAATTATATGAATATGGGCCTCTATCTGGAAAACAAATATTAATATGAACTGATGTCAAGGGAAGATCAATATGAAATCAGATATGTAGCGGAGAGATAAAATATCATTAATCCGAATAATAACGTAAATGGTATAATCACATTTTGGATATTATAAAATCATAGCTGTATTTTTGTATTGGTGAATTTTGGAACACTTTTATTGTAAATATCTCCGCTACATACCATAGCTTTCCTGAAAATGGTAAATAAAAATAGTTGCACTCTATAAAGCATGCAGTCCCATGTAAATTTGCTCTACATAGCAGCTTAGCTGAGTATTTACTAAAACTGTGCAGTGGAAAATAAGACGCCGATGGTTGCGATGATAGCTGATCTGGCAAGCTCAGACCGAGTCGATCAACACAGTCAATAGCGGGGGTCTAAGGGCACGTAAACACTGTCAGCTACTGTGGACCGGTCAATGGAGAAGACGTGACCCCGGGTCTCCATAGTAGATGCTGCACACTGGCACTTATACTTGATTGACATACACATCAAAGAAAGCGCCAGTGGTTACAGAAAGCAGCTGTACTATAGGGATCAATCATCTGACTGTATGGTGCCCAAAAGGCAGGGGAGTAGTATTGGGGTGACCCCTCTGACTTGGGGTTTACAGAAAAAGGGGAGGGCTGCCGGGTGCTGCCGAAGCCCCATGAACCCTCCCAGAAAGATGTGCGATTGTGCGTGACGTCAGGATGCTCGTCATCAAAAGGAGACCGATGTCCACACACACATTCAGGGGCTCGGAGGCAGCGAGGCGGTCAATATCCTCCCAGAAACCTAAAGAGTAACTAAACTTTAAATTTATTTTTTAGAATGTAATCCAATATGGAAAGTTGTGAAACATTGCAAATCACTTTAAGAGAGTCGTCTTCAATCGTGTAAAAAGAAAATCACATGTAACTGTATGAAATCCTTGCATTTTCCCAGTCTATTTCCCTTTAAAGGGATCTGTCAGCAGGTTTTTCTACTTCATCTGAGACCAGCATAATATAGGCAAAGAGATCCTGAATCCAAAGATGTATCACTTAGATTACTGGGTGCAGCCGTACTGACACAAATCAGAATTTTTAGATGTAGCCATGTAGTAAAGCTGAGTGAGCTCTCTATAGAGATTGTACATGGACAGTGTGGTGTCAATCAGACTAGGGGGCGTGACTGACTGCCGTGTGACATTGTAGTCCGAGCAATGGGAAGCCTTGTTGCTTAAACAAACATAGCAAATAAACAACAGATCGGACCTTGACAAGACAGGCATCATTGATTTCTCTGTGTTAGCCCTTGCAGCATGCTGCCTTTAGCTTACATAGTAAAAACCTGCTGACAGATTCCCTTTAACTGTATTAATATCAGAACATATTCAATTGGAGTACAGATGATAGTAGTGATGGGTCCGTGCCTGTCTCCTCTTCTGAGTGTTCTGCTTATTCTGTCCTGCAGTATCTCATCCCCAGTTAGTGAGATGCAGGTGCTGAGCTGACCAATCACTGCTATCAGCTGTACTCCAAATGAGTATATTCTGATATCAATGCAGTTAAGGAACAATGACTGTAGAAAAGCATGGATTAGGAAGCCCCTTACATGATTTTTTTTTTTTTTCAAAAATTAAGACAAATCCCCTAATGAAGTGATTTTGCAAAATAATTAATGAGTGTAATTACTCCTTAACAAGTATGAATATAAGAGCACATCTGTCTTATAACGGGCACATACAGGTGGGGAGGGGGGGGGCTTGTTATGGATTTTACATTAGGGTCCAATTTTACTCCTCTGCCTTAGAGCACACATTAGTGACCGTTGTGAATTTGATTGGATGATACATGCATAACTGATCACTGATCACAGACTAGACTGCCAATGAGCACAGAGACTGCATGTACGAGATCTTCCACACAATCATGAATGAAGAACCAAATCCAATTTACAGGCAAATGATATAATATTGCTAATATAGTATAATTACCTTTTAGATGTTATTTATTATGTTTTTTCTTATTTTGGTGTACATTTACTTGGGATTAGAGAACTCCCCTAGCTGTTAGTGCAGACAATGTATTTAAAGGGGTTTGTTCGGTCTTCTGCTAAATGTCTGCAGTCACTCTGTATCCTACAGTATGTGCAGGATTCTCCGGTAATGCCGAGTGTGGGCGATCACGTAGCCACACGTATGTGATTTTCATACCTCCAGTCCCATTCCAACTAGACGTGCCCAGCGTCACTCAATTCACTTGTACTGAACGAGGCCGCACACGTCTAGTTTGACTGTGGCCGTAAAAGTGCAAATCATGAGGACGGCCTATACCGTAGAATCCAGACAGTGTGCAGAGTGCACACTTTAATGATTAAGAAGTCTGCAGTCACATAATGGGACTAAAGACATTTATCAGAAGACCAGACAATCCCTTTCAAGGACGGCGATTCATGCCGACCAAACCATAGGCAGTGCATTAATCAGAGCCTCCTATACAATTGCAGCTAGATATGTTTTTCTTTGAAACGCTCCAGTTGATTATTATTTCCAAATATCTCTTTCGTGATTGGATTTAAGTTTTCTCTGGAACGCCGGAGCTTTTTAGACAAAAACATACCTGCTGCTATTGCGCAGCCAGGCTCTGATTTATGCCGCCTCTGGTTTGGGTAGACTGAACCTACTGACAGCTTTCCTTTAACCATGAAAGGATCCAGCCGCCTTTGTCTTGGCTATTACTTAGAAGCAATCCTAAAGTGAATGTCCACCTCTTATTATGTAGAATATCTATGCTGTTTCATTTCCTAATATCTCCTTAGTGATCAAAGTTTGTTGGTCTAGGACAGAGCTCTAATTCCACTGCACAGATGTAGATGTAAATGATAACACACTGGCTACCTTCAGCCACCAGTAGGGGGAGCTCAGGAGTTAAATGCATACTGTCTTATTACTGAACCTGCCACATCCCCATATACCATTACCCTGCAGATATGGGGTTAATCTGCAGGTTAATACTGTTATAATGCTGTCCTGATAGTGTGATTATTGGGAGAAAATGAACGTATTTCCTCAAGTGAGCTTTCAGTCATAGAGGGACAGCCAGGGCGGTTACAGTCATCACTCACAGCATCACTCTGCACAGATGAGCTGTCAATCATAAAGCAAGGGAGGTGCTAACAGCCATTGCTCACTATTTACTGAGCGGTGACTGTAGCTGTTTCGCACACACCATTATGACTCCCAGGGGCAATAAAGTTCCTTTTCGTGCACTGCAGATTAACCCTAAATCTGCAAGTTAGTAGCATATGGGGACACATGTGCAGTATAACTGTATGCAGTAAACTCCCAGGCTCCCTCTAGTGGTGGCTGTACGCAGCCTGTTTTCTTTTCTATCGAGGTCTATGCAGAGGATTAGTAACTAGTAACTCGGGAATCAGAAAAATAAAGCTCCCATTTCAGTAAGGATATATTAGGAAAATAGGAGAGTTTTAATCCCTTGATGTATGAAAACAAGAGTAACAAATAAATGAAGTATAAAAGGTAAATATAATATTCATATACCTGTACTATATTTCTTTTCACTTTCTGAATTGGTCTTCTAAATTGAACCCCTGAAGAAGAGTAGTGAAACTTTCCAATATGACCAGGCCCCAAAGTTGTAATTATTCAATATACTAGTGTAAAGAAAAGCATGCATGGAAGTGTGGCACAGACGTGATATCCTATCCCACAGCGCACAGACAAGGTGAAATGCTGGTGCTTAAAGGGGTTTTCAACCTATGATCATCCAGGAAAAATAATAAAACCAGTTACGTGCAGTCCACATGTGTAGCGATGGCTCTCTGCCATGGCTCCTGGTTCTTGTAGATAGACTGCAGCAGTGACGGCACAAAGACGTAGATGGTAAGAGGCTCTGAGCCCGGTGTTTAGCTGTAGCGGCCGTGTGTCTGAAGTCACCGCTGCAGCCTGTCGACCGGAGGCAGCACTAGAAATGCAGACGGTGAGTAACTCTGATTTTATCGTTGGAAACCCCCTTTAAAACAAGTGAATCCGTATATTCAGAAGTGATTCACTGCCACAAGATGGGGACATTTACGGGCAGTGATAAGTTATGGCTTAGTAGCTATACTTGTAATGTAGAGAAGAAATAATCTGTTCTCTGAGATTTTTCTGGAGGACACTACTTGGCAAGATGGCTTTACTTTAAAGATCCACCATCGGGGGACTCCCGATAAGTCACTATACTGGTTATGGTGAAAGATGGTTGAACAGTGGTGTATCTGGACCTGATGGCCTCAATAGGAAAGATTATGTTATGCCCCTTTTCTTGTTCTGGCTAATAATAACATACCCCTAGCCACCTAGGATGGATACCATTGTAGGGCCTGCGTAGGGGAACCCCATGGAGGTTCTTGAGTGAAAATAAGGAATGGGGCCAACATGTCCTTGGCTCCCCTCTCTATCTTTGTCTATGTACATATGACTTTAAGGTTAGAACATGACATGCCACAGTAGCCAAAAAAGTGATAGTTGTGCTCTTAAATGCTAAAGCATGTAAACTAGGAATGCAAGAATTCAGACATGCATTACTGATGAAGGAAATCTAGGAAAAATTGAGATATTTAGCAAACAAAAATGGTCAACTTTATATCTGCCCAGTGGCCACGTCATGGCATATGCCTTGATGTGGCTACTGAGCAGATATAAAATTGGCCATTTTTGTATGCTAAATATCTGCCCAGTGGCCACGTCATGGCATATGCCTTGACATGGCTACTGGGCAGATATAAAATTGTCAATTTTTGTATTCTAAATATATGCCTAGATGCCACGTTAAGGCATATGCCTTGACGTGGCAATTGGGCAGATATAAAATTGGACATTTTTGTATGCTAAATATCTGCCCAGTAGCCATATCAAATAACAGAGAGAGATAGCGGAGATGGGTTTTAAAAACCGCGCCAGAGATCCCAGATGTAAGCTTGATCAATGTACACTTTATTTCAGCATAGGTCATGACCTATGCTGAAATAAAGTGTACATTGATCAAGCTTACATCTGGGATCTCTGGCGCGGTTTTTAAAACCCATCTCCGCTATCTCTCTCTGTTATCTGCCAATCGGGGTACTGCTGCCGTTGATCTACATATGCGGTTACAGGAGTTGTGCCTTTCACAACTCCAATAGGTGAGTAGGATTACTCTTATTACACCCCCTGTTGTCAGGGTAAGACCCTATGCGCTTTTTTCCCACAGGTTTCCTGCTTACAGTAGCCATATCAAGGCATATGCCTTGACGTGGCAATTGGGCAGATATAAAATTGGCCATTTTTGTATGCTAAATATCTGCCCAGTAGCCATATCAAGGCATATGCCTTGACGTGGCTACTGGGCAGATATAAAATTGGCCATTTTTGTATGCTAAATATCTGCCCAGTAGCCATATCAAGGCATTTGCCTTGACGTGGCTACTGGGCAGATATAAAATTGGCCATTTTTGTATGCTAAATATCTGCCCAGTAGTCATATCAAGGCATATGCCTTGACGTGGCTACGGGGAAGATATAAAATTGGCCATTTTTGTATGCTAAATATCTGCCCAGTAGCCATATCAAGGCATATGCCTTGATGTGGCTACTGGGTAGATACAAAGTTGGCCATTTTTGTATGATAAATAACTCAAATTTTCTCAGATTTCCTTCAGCAGTAATGCATATCTACATTCTTGCATTTATTGTTTACATGCTTTAGCATTTCAGAGTGCAACTGTCACCTTTTTTTGTTATTATAGGTCATTTTCAGTTTTGCACCTGTTCAGACTGCATTTTAGGAGTGCAATCAGTCATTTTTGTCTATGCTACAGTAGCCATCAAGCTAACAAGTGTTTCGCCAACAGTTATGGCATCCAAACCAACAATAAACATCCACATTTAGCTCGGAACAGGAATATTGGATTATTTGAAAAGGGAAACAAGAGATCAGTCATATTAAAATTCAACATGCCTGATCCTGCTTTGACTGTACTATTTTGGGAAGGGATGGGAGGACCCCCTACACTTCAGCTTGTCAACTAGACAACATTTATTTGCTTTATATACCCAACTTTTACACTGTTAATGTTAAACTAACACATGAAGATGTAATACCCCCCTGATTTTTGGATTATATACTCATTTCCCTCCTATGTTTGTTCATTATTTTAGCTCAGAATTAGTAATAAAAAAAAAGAAAAAAAGTGTCATTTACATATGAAGGAAAAGCAGGATTTCTTTTAATCAAAAAGCAATGTCAAGGATGGGTCTCTAGGTAGCACACATGCACTAATTACTCCTGAAGACCTACTTTGCAATCTTCTAGTTGGGCTCTCCCCGTGCATCTGCCTCCGTTGCATAAATGGGGACGGGTGGGGTAGTGGCAATGAGGACACGTCGTGCGTCTGAAGCTTGTACCAATGTGGCTCATCATCTAAAAGTGCAGTTTCTAATTCAATTAGAATCTGTGGGAATAAGAAGAAGAAAAAAATAATCAGTCAGTATACACCGGTATGGAGAAGAGTACAGCATGGGGACAGAGAAGAAACGAGTAAAATATTAAACATCATCATGACATTTCCACCAAAAATCCAATGTTTCACCACTGGTATAAACACTGTGCACTGCTGAATGACATTCACATTTTGTGTTGCACCGACCCATTATCCCAACTCCAGGTAGACCCATCTCCGATCCACTTTTGAGGTAGTCTATTGAGGATTTTGTCATATGTTTAGGATCATTATCCATTGTAGAAGCCATCCTTTTTTCAAATTAAGCCTTTTTTACAGATAATGTTATGTTTGCATCAAGAATTTCCTAAAATGTCATTGAATCTATTCTTCCCTCTACCTGTGAAAAGTTCCCAGTGTGATTGGCTGCTGCAACACAACCCCAAAGCATGATTGATTCACCACCCCCATGCTTAATGGTTGGCAAGACGCTGTTTTCCTGATATTCTGTGCCCTTTTTTCTCCATAAATACCTTTAATCATTGTAGCCAAACAGTAATATTTTAACCTCATTGGTTCACAGGACTTGCTTCCAAAATGCATCAGGCTTGTTAGATTTTCTTTTGCATACTTCTGACACTGAATTTTATAGTGAGAATGCAGGAGAGGTTTTCTTCTGATGACTCTTCCATGTTGGCCATACTTGTGCAGATGTCTCTGAACAGGAGAACAATGTACCTCAACTTCAGAGTCTGCTAAATCCTCCTAAAGATCTTTTGCAGTCAGGCAGGGATTCTGATTTGCCTGTCTCACAATCCTACGAGCAGCTCTCACAGAAATTGATTTGGTCTTCCAGACCTTATCTTGACCTCCACTGTTCCTGGTAACTGTCATTTCTTAATAAGATTTCGACCTGAGGAAAGGTCAATTTTAAACCGCTTTTTTATCTTCTTATAGCCTTCTCCTGCTTTGTGGGCCACCACAATTTTCATCTTCAGAGTGCTAGGCAGCTGCTTAGAAGAACCTATGGCTGCTGGTTTTTGGCACAAGGTTAAAAGGAGGCTGGGTTTTTATAAAGTTGTGAAATTTGCATCACTTGGCCTTCCCTATCGATGATAGTGAGCAAGCCATAACCCTAACAGGCTAATTTAGGTTTGAAATATTGGTCAAAGTTATCTGAGCACAAAAATCTCCAATGGTATCCATACTTTTGCATCGGCCCATTTCCCTTTTTGTAATTTTTAAAATGTAAAACATGAAAATATTTTTTTTTTTGCCTGAAATATAAAGGAAATGTGTGATCTTTAACTTCATGCCTTTTAGACATAATTTCATCTTCAACTTGTTTAAAGGGAACCAATCACCAGGATTTTCGTATATACCGTATTTTTCGGACTATAAGACGCACCGGACTATAAGACGCACCCTGGTTTTAGAGGAGGAAAATGGGAAAATAAAACTTTAGGCAAAAAATGTGGTCATGACACACTGTTATGGGGCGAGGATCTGCTGCTGACACTGTTATGGGGGTAATGTCCCCAAATTCTCTACTAAGGTACCCCATCCTGGTAATGATCCTCCTGCCTTGTATATGATCCTGCTATAAACCCCCATCCATCCTGTTCACATACCCCCCCCCCATCCAGCCTGTTCACATACCCCCCCATCCAGCCTGTTCACATACCCCCCCATCCAGCCTGTTCACATACCCCCCCCATCCAGCCTGTTCACATACCCCCCCCCCATCCAGCCTGTTCACATACCCCCCCATCCAGCCTGTTCACATACCCCCCCCCATCCAGCCTGTTCACATACCCCCCCATCCAGCCTGTTCACATCCCCCCCCCCCATCCAGCCTGTTCACATACCCCCCCATCCCTCCTGCTCATATACTCCCATCCTGCTATATGCCCCCATCGTGCTCATATACCATCCTGGTATATGGCCTGTATCCTATAGCACAGAGAAAAAAATAAACGTTTATACTCACCTTTTCCTCACTCCCTGCAGCACCGATCACATCTTCCTCTCTGGCACGCTGATCTGTGTGTGTGGAGCCGTTCCCCTGCTGCATCGCGAAGTCTTCCTGTCTGTGCCGATCAGCTGACCAGCTCAGCACAGATCAGCTGACCGGCTCAGCACAGATCAGCTGACCGGCTCAGCACAGATCAGCTGACCAGCACAGACAGGAAGACATTGCGTGCAGCAGGGGGCCGGCTCCACACACGGGGACGGGTGAGTGTACTGATTCACTGCACCCCGCGCTGGTAATGACGCGCGGGGGGCAGTGAATACAGCCGCACATGATCACTCCAGGCTGTAATTGCCAGGGGTGATCATGCGGACCGGCTCTTTGCTATGCGCGCGTCCCCGCTCGTCCTCCCGCCCACCTGTCAGTGCCGGCTTCAGCGCTGAGAGATGGGCGGGAGGATGGGCGTGCATATGTAATGAGCGGGCCCACGTGGTCACGGCAGGCGCTGCTGCTGCCTGCTCGTTCCCCCGATGACCTGCAGCACCCTCATTCCCAGCCACAGCCCTATAGTCAGACCATAAGACGCACCCCCAACTTTCCCCCAACATTTGGGGGAAAAAAAGTGCGTCTTATGGTCCGAAAAATACGGTAACCTAAAGTCAGTGCTATACTGGCACTATCAGGCTGATTCTATACATACTTTTAGTGGTCAGCTCGGATGTTTAGGTTTTGAAATAAAAAAAAAGTAAAGTTTATAAAATAAGCTGCTTGTTGAGTGACAGTTGCACTGGAGCACATAATATATTCATGGTTATCCCCTCCCCCTGTTAGAATTAGCATAAGTATTATACAAACAATTCACTTTGTCTGTTGCAGGACCTGTGTGATATCATACCCATGTGACCAGAAGGGGCGGGGCCTCAGCCACCAAAGCTGGATACCAGGTCACATGGGTATGACCTCACACAGGTCCTGCAACAAAGTGAATTGTTTGTATAACAATTATGCTAATTCTAACAGGGGGAGGGGATAACTATGAATATATTATCTGCTCCAGTGCAACTGTCACTCAACAAGCAGCTAATTTTATAAACTTTACTTTTTTGGATTTCAAAACCTAAACATCCGAGCTGACCACTACAGGTATGTATAGACTCAGCCTGATAGTGCCAGTATAGCACTGGCTTTAGCTTATATACGAAAATCCTGGTGATTGGTGCACTTTAAGTGTTCACAAATAGAAATTTTGACCAGGGGTGCCCAAACTTTTACATGCCACTGTATAGATGTCCTCATATTTTTGTAAAGCAGGAATCTTAAAACTGTTTTGCAATTCCATAAAAATGTTCTTCACTTCCAAGAAGGATAATGCTTTCTGAAGTGTATATGTGATGTCCTGGTAGCCAGATATAACCTCTAGACAGCGTCTTTCACGTTCTTTAGAGCTCTTCAGAGAAGGATAAGATCAAGTACCTGAATTCAGTCCTGATATCGCTGTAAATTTTACTCTTTTGTAGACATGAGTGGTGACAAACCATGTATCAATCATTACTTTACTGCGAAAGTTGTAGGCTTTACCCAAAACCAGTAACAGCCTGTGTCAGGTACATCGTTATATGTATGCTTGGAGGAATTTCCTCACTTTGCTGTCAGTCTCTGAGATGCCGCTGACTGCCTGTCTACCTTCGTCTGCTGAATGTCAATAAAATGTCTAACATGATGTAAATCTTGAATGTATATTTATGATTTTTGGAAAGAATGATAACTGAAAACTGAGCGAAATGGGTAAAGGTATGTGATCATTTATGTCAGTAGTAAAGGCAATAGGATTGTTAGTTATACGATAACCCAATCTTCTTCATGGGGCAAACAATGAAAGGTTACGCCTCTAGTAGAGATGAGCAGACCTGTGGAAGTTGAGGTTGGCCGGGTTCAGCTGGACATGACCTGAACGCCACTGGAAGTCAATGATTGGCCATTTTGGCTCTCCGTCCACATACAGCCAGCCATAAAAACAGCACTTGTGGCAGGGGGAAGGCGAGGTTTTTAGAACGTCTACATCTAAAAATGTGTGAGCCATTCAGAGACGGCAAGCGGCTCGCACTAGGCCGAGCACCGAGCGTACCCGAGTGCCCCAATGCTCGATCGAGTGGTCAGCATACGTACAGCACCTAAACTCCAAACTTGGTCCCTGGGATTTGTTTGGTAGAAACCCCGAACTTTACAGTTCAGGTTCGCTCATATGAAGTCTCCAGGGCATACTCCAAGTGACTTCATATGCAGTACCTAGAGAAGAGAGGCTATACCAGCCATATAGGACAACACAAAGGAAGGGGGAAGGAATGCCTTATTGCTAGGGAAAGGTGAAAGTGGTGATCCCTGACAACAACCTGCAGCTCACCCTCACTGCCCTCGCCGACCCTATACAGTTACTGCACCTGTAGCTGAGCTGGATACCTGGGGCCCTGTCTTACCCTGGCAAAGGGCCCTAACTAAGGATGGCAGGTATGAGCGCTAGTCAACACCACTAACACTAAAGGAAGACACTAGGAAATAATACAGGGGAAACATGAATGCTATCACCAGAGCAGGTAAATAGCAAAAGTCAAGCAGTTATCTGAGGAGCTGCTACCACGGAAGTCTCTGAAGCAACAGGAGATGACCACTGCTGACCGCAACAAGGAGCCAACTATAAACTGCACCTAAACCACACCAGGGTGAGGTTAATAAAGGAAGTCAGATGATAACTGAGAGGAAGGACAGACAGTTCCCCAGGGTCATAGAGTCCGCAGGCTGCGGAAACAGGGAACTATCAGATGACAATATGTGCCACCAATCTCTGTGATCCTCTATCACTCGCTGCCACTGGATTTTAGGATGTCCGCGATACCGCTGTGACAGGCCGTGACACTTTCCCTGAACTCAAGTCCTCGACTCTTGGTTTCTAAAGAATAGGCCTTGGGAAATGAAAATTTGTCCGTAAGCTTTCCAAAATTTTTTTTTATCAAATGTAAACATTTTTATTACTAAAAATTGTTTTAGTAATACAGTTTTAGCAAAAATGTTGAACCATTTGGCTTCTACATCCTCTATGTATACATGGTAGACTGCAGAATGAGTTAACAGCTTAACTTTCATAAATCATCTTAAAAAGAGTCCAGGAGAAGAGAGAGAAGGATCACACACTCTTCCGTCACAGTGCGCTTACTCAATAACTTGTTTTGCAGTTTGCTATGTACAATGATTCATAAAGGCTGTAGATATCCTTTATTTATACTCTTTAGTAGACCAATGGTCGACCTGCAGCCTGCAATCAAGTAAATAATGTAAACATATTACTGCATGTTTATTACTAAATAAAAGATCAATTGCAGTTGGATAAGTTGGTGAAGAGAATCTGTCAGCAGATTATTGCTATGGAATCTGAGAGCAGCATAATCTGATTCCAGCGATGTGTCACTTACTGGGCTGGTTGGTGCAGTTTTGCTAGAATCATTCTTTTTTTGTAGCAGTGATCTGAATGCTGAGCCCTGTATAACCCCGCCCACACCCCCTGACTGGCAGCTTCCTGTATTAGCTGTGAATTGTAAGCAAGCTGCCAATCAGTGGTGGGGGCGGGGTTACACAGATTAGCCTGACATGTCTGCATGTGAGATCTAGTTCTGCAGTGATTATATCCTACTGATAAAACATTGATTGTATTGAAACTGTAGCATACAGCCTAATAAGTGACACATCAATGTCATCAAGCCCATAGCCATCATATTATGCTTCTCTCAGATTACAAGCAAAAATCTGCTGAGAGATTCCCTTTAATCTAGCACTGGACTGTCACTTGTGTCTAAAGTGGTGAGAAAAGTATTGTATGGCAGATGAAGAAATTTATTGTACTATATATAACTCAAAGTTCCTGCAACGGGTACAGACATCGGTCACATTTCTCTGAAGTCATGAGCTTTGAAAAACTACATTATTTAGTATAGTAAAGGGAAATATCCCTGGCTCAGTGGTTAGCACTATACTGTGGCTCAGTGGTTAGCACTGCAGTCTTGAAGTGCTGGGGTCCTGGATTCAAATCCCACCAAGGACAACATCTGTAAAGACTAAATGGTGCTTTACACGCTGCGACATCGCCAACGATATATCGTCGGGGTCACGGTGTTAGTGACGCTCATCCGGCATCGTTAGCGACATCGCAGCGTGTGACAGCTGGAGCGACGATCAACGATCGCAAAAACGGCAAAAATCATTGATCGTTGACACTTTGCTCCAAATCATAATGTCGTTGGTGTTTCATTCCGCAGGTTGTTCGTCGTTCTTGCGGCACCACACATCGCTGTGTGTGACACCGCAGGAGCGACGAACATCATCCTACCTGCATCCATCAGAAAGAAGGAAGGAGGTGGGCGGCATGTTCCAGCCCCTCATCTCCTCCCCTCCTCTTCTATTGGGCGGCCGCTTTGTCACGCCGCTGTGACGCCGAACGCACCTCCCCTTGAAGAAGGAATTGTTCGGCAGCAACGTCGCTGACCAGGTATGTGCGTGTGATGCAGCCGTAGCGATATTGTTCGCTACGGCAGCGATCACCACATGTCGCACGAACGACGGGGGCGGGTGCTATTGCTCGCGACATCGCTAGCGATGTTGCAGCGTGTAAAGCACCCTTAAGTATATTCTACCTGAGTTTGCCTGGGTTTCCTCCGGGATCTCCGATTTCCTCATACACTCCAAAGACATACTGAAGTGAATTTAATATTGTGAGCCCCAATGGGGACAGTGATGATCACATCTGTATGGCGCTGTTGAATTAATGGTGCTATATAAGCGAGTAAAATAAATAAATTGTTTCAATGGAAATTCTTCACAGTCCAAACAGGTTTAGTTGAATATGTCCAGCTCGACCGGATATTGAAGCCATAAATCTTCTTTTATGTCATATGTATATATACACTTGTGTTCCCGCAACAAGCAAAGCATTTCAAACTAGACGTTCTTTGTCCATCATTAAAAGGAATCCATCAGCACAATTTCACACCCCAAACTATTTATACTCATGTAGCTCTTTCAAAGACAAGTCCAGCAATACCTTTACATGACCAGTCCGCTCGTCCAGTACTGAAAAATCAACGTTTGCATTGATATGCAAATGAGGCTGAAATGCTATTCGTAACTCTGATGCCTCTGTCACTCCAGCTCTATTCCCAGCCCCAGTGCCACCTTCATCTTCTTGACTGATGGCTCTTTTGCCTGAAGTCACACAGCATAGAGGCTGTCAGTGAGGCAAAAGGAGGAGGTGCTGGGCAAGGAATAGAGCTGGAGTGACAGAGGCTTCAGATCTACAAATAGTTCTTCAGCCTCATTTGCATATCAATTCAAATGCGGATTCCTCAGTAATGGAGGAAAGCACTGGCCATGAAAAGGTATTGCTGGACTTAATTAGTTCAAAATAGTTTGGGGGTGAAATCCTGCTGAAAATTCCTGTAAATGCCTCCCTGAGGAAGCTCATAAAAATACATTGCTTATTAAACAAAAAAGCCTCGCCACTCTGCCAATCCCTTCACTGGCTTCCCATCACCCAACGACTCCAGTTCAAAACACTAACCATGACATACAAAGCCATGCACAACCTGTCTCCTCCCTACATCTGTGACCTAGTCTCCCGGTACCTACCTGCACGCAACCTCAGATCCTCACAAGATCTCCTTCTCTGCCCCTCCCTTATCTCCTCTTCCCACAATCGCGTACAAGATTTCTCCCGTGCATCCCCCCTACTCTGGAACGCTCTACCTCAGCACATCAGACTCTCCCCTACCGTGGAAAGCTTCAAGAGGAACCTCAAGACCCATCTCTTCCAACAAGCCTACAACCTGCAATAGCCCTCAGTCCAGTAGACCACTGCGCAACCAGCTCTGTCCTCACCTATCGTACCATCACCCATTCCCTGTAGACTGTGAGCCCTCGCGGGCAGGGTCCTCTCTCCTCCTGTACCAGTCTGTTATGTACTGTTAATGATTGTTGTACGTATACCCTTTCACTTGTAAAGCGCCATGGAATAAATGGCGCTATAATAATAAATAATAATAATAATAATAATATATATATATATATATATACACACATACATACATATATATGTATATATATATATAAAAATCTGCCCACATACCATATTATATATATTTTACCATGTTATATATATATAATGTACATGGTATTATATATATATATATATATATATATATATATACAAACTAATATATATATATATATATTATATATACATACACTAATATATATATATATATATATATATATATACATACATACATAAATATTCTATATATATAAACCGTATATATATATACACACACACACACACACACACACACACACTGTATAGATAGATAGATAGATAGATAGATAAAAAATCAAAGAGTGAGATTTCTCTTTAAAAAGAAAGTTTCTGGCATACAGCCTGCAATGAAGTTCTCCATCATTTTCCTTCTGCCAGCTTCCTACAGAATGTATGAGTAATGTGTAATAAGCAGGTGCTGCAGCGCTGATTGTTGGAGTCGGAGGCGGGATACTTTATAAGAACCTTTAGTACGTTCCAAAAACTCTTCAGTTCATACAGAAAAAAAACCCAAAACCTCTTTCCAAGGATTACAATTATAGGTTTAGTTGAGCTCTGCTCTTTTATGCAATGTTTCGCACAACATTACACTTTATCAGGTGATGTTATTTAGGTTATTGGCGCTTTGCTCGAAAACTCAAAAACATGTTATTAAATCCAACTAAGAGTGCATAAAAATATCACAAACAACATATAATGACACCCTAATTAATGTGAAACTGTGCGACATTCAGCAGAAGGACACATTTTTAACTTGCGGAATTGTGCAATGGGTTGGGTGAATGTTTATATACAATGCTGCAGATTCATGACCGTAGTTTATTTATTGAGCTACAATTAGTGATGGGATTCTTCTCCATTATCTCTGTCCAGTTCCTCTTCCACCATCTTTAATGTTAAAAATGTATTGCGAAAAGGAAGACCGGACAGATCCCATTGATTTCAATGAAATTCTATTTCCTTTGAAAATGTCTTCAAATTATTCATTACTTGTCAAGATGACAGATATGATGGACAGGAATATGCTGCATGTAATGTTTCCCTCTTCATTGTAAATGACGTCTGTCATCCAATCTATCATTCCATCCAAGTTTTTTTTTCACATCAGACTCTATTGGACAACAGATGCGGTGGATCGAAGCACCAGACGTCACAGACGACATCCATTATTTCCATGCATCACCCCATTGATTTCAATATAAAAATGATGGATGGAATATTTGATGTTGATCTGTTTCCCTTGGTGGTGAGATATATACTCAGATCACTCAGCTACAGAAGTGAAAAAGAGGAAAACCCAAGAGTAAGCCTATGGACATGAAGACGGTAGGAAAATTCTGGGATATCATCCAGATAATTCTATGTCAACAAACATGTTACATTCTATAAGAAATGTATGGCGAGATTGGTTACATTACCTCTCCTAAAAATTCACTTTCTTCCTCTCGAACTCTGGCTTGATCCCAAAGTGTGATCTCCAACATTCGCTCCCTAAACTCTCTTCGGGGAACCGGAGAGTAAATGAATGTTTGGTTCCATTTGGGTTCTAATGTTTTCTTCACAGTCTTTGTTCTCCTTTTGTTCTTGTCACTATAAAAATAAAATATGATACCAAGATGTCAAATCTTTACTGTCCTACACTTTATAAGTACAGAACCTCACTAATCAAAGAAAACATACGCCCATACAACCAGACAGCTGTTGGATAAATACTACAGTATATGCCCTCATTTCCCCAAACACATGCAGACTAGACTTACCAGGGAAGCATGTGTTCTGTATGGGAAGAGTAAAGGGAACGTCACACACAACGAGATCGCTAACGAGTCACAGTTTCTGTGACGCATCAACGATCTCGCCAGCAATCTCATTATGTGTGACACCTACCAGGGATTAGGCCCCTGCTGTGAGGTCCGGACCATTCTCTTCAAAGGCAATGTCCTGCTGGGCAGGACACATCACTGTGTTTGGCGCCTACCAACGACCTCCTAACATGGTCCCAACGCCCGCCAAGATGGCTATACAGGTCGCTGATCGTTACTGCGTCGTTGGTAAGGTCTGACTGTGTGACATCTCACCAGCGACTCACCAGTGATCCTTATCAGGTCGTATCGTTGTTGGGATCGCTGGTAAGTCGTTGTGTGTGACTGGGCCTTTAGACATTATTGGTGGCAGCTTATCTCCAAGAAGAAAAAAAGTAGCGAGAGTTCAGATAAAAAATGCCTAATCCTACGATGCAGCCCCAAACTATACCATTACTTTTGGGTGTTGCAACCAGTATATTTCCAATGGTGGGTTGACATACCGCTGAGTAACTCTGCAACAGCGTTAGTGGGCAAAATGATGGACTCTTATGAAGGTCTAGCTACAGGAACTGTGAAAACAGTGGTTAGAGTTTGGACATTGGTGCAAGATCTGTTAGAGGGATCTGACACAAGATTGGTTTCGCCAACACTACGACTATGGACCAATCCTCATTTTTGTCATCTATACCAGAGTTCCCCAACTCCAGTCCTCAAGGCCCACCAACAGTGCATATTTTTAGGATTTCCTTAGCATTGCATGGGTGTTGGAATGATCACCGGTGCAGGTGATTAAATTATCACCTGTGCAATACTAAGGAAACCCTGAAAACATGCACTGTTTGTGGGCCTTGAGGACTGGAGTTGGGGACCCCTGATCTATACTATTATTTGGTGAGGGGTTTTAGGTCATCCGAGTGAGATTTCAGTTTGACATTGCATCATTGTCCATAGTTTTGTTTTGAGGCTTAAAGAGCTTTTAGGATTGCTGACTGTCATGGTCAGGTCCACACTCGCGGGATGCTGTAGCGACATCGGACTCTATTTACATTGCAGAGTCCAACAGGCAACCTTAGGTTTCTTAGTTGCTCAGCCTCAGCCGGGGTCGGTTGAGTCTTTTCTACTGCTTTCCAGTCCTGCAGAAGTAAAGCGTGCTTTACATGTTACAATTTCGCATACGATATCGTATGCGATCGTAACCGCCCCCATCGTATATGCGGCACGTTCAATTTGTTGAATGTGCCGCACAAACGATTAACCCCTGTCACACGTACTTACCCGTCCATATGACCTCGATGTGGGCGGCGAACGTCCACTTCCTGGAGTGAGAGGGACGTTCGGTGTCACATCGACGTCACGCGGCAGGCAGCCAATAGAAGCGGAGGGGCGGAGATGAGCGGGACGTAAACATCCCGCCCACCTCCTTCCTCATTGCAGGTAAGATCTGTTCATCGTTCCCGGGGTGTCACACACAGCGATGTGTGCTACCCCGGGTACGATGAACAACCTGTCGTTCAATTTATGAGAAATGAACGACGTGCGTGCGATGAACGTTTTACCGTTCAATCTCAATCAAACGTAGCTGTTACACACTACAATGTACCTCACGATGCCGGATGTGCGTCACTTACGACGTGACCCCGCCGACACATCGTAAGATATATTGTAGTGTGTAAAGCAGCCTTTAATTCCTGAGTCGTCTCAGGTTGCTAATTCCTATTCAACTGTGTCCTCCCTGTTTAAGGTTGAGGAGTCTGTTTGTTTGCTGCCGATAATAATGTGGCAAACCTATTTGTGGTGACCTGTGCTTTGCTGTTTGTGTGGTGTGGAAGTTTACATTTACTTTCTTTCTTATTTTTTTCCCTCCCATACACCTATTGTCTCTCCTTTGTGTACAGTGTGTTCGAGTTTTGTGTTTTTCCCCTGTCAGTCTTGTTTATGGGGTTTGTTACATTGTGTCCAGCCCACCACCAAGGGTGGGGGAGAGGGGGAGTAAAAACAAGGGTCAGACAGGAGTTAGGGTCATGCTGGCGGCTCAGACCTGACTACCATCAAGTCTACCTCTGAGATAAGGGATAGCGCAGGGACCCCAGTCTGAGGGCCAGTATAGGTGTCCCTGTTTAGTAATTATATACCCTGTGATACTGACCTTCCAAAGTCCCTTAAGGCCCTGTCACACACAGAGATAAATCTGCGGCAGATCTGTGGTTGCAGTGAAATTGTGGACAATCAGTGCCAGGTTTGTGGCTGTGTACAAATGGAACAATATGTCCATGTTTTCACTGCAACCACAGATCTGCCAAAGATTTATCTCTGTGTGTGACGGGGCCTTAACCCAGGTGTATGACCTATTGTAGACCTCCTCTGTTAAGCCATTTGCTAAAACATGTGCTAAATGGGTAGTGGATGTACCCGATATGACGGAGGATGAATGGAAGGATGTGGGGGACATCTCTTATGTTTCAATGGTAAAAACTAGGGATTGCTTAATTTAATCTAAATTCCTTAATAAAGTTTACCGCACTCCTAAGGTGGTCTTCATGTGATATGTGGTTTTGGTGCAGGGTAGAGATAAGTTCCTTTTTGACTTCGTCATGTACTAAGATGCTCCCCTTTTGGTTGAGGGTGCTCTTATTTTGAGTTCCCCAGGATCCTGTTCCCTCAAATATTGTTACTGTGAGTAATGAATGACCATATTATCATATTTTATGCACAATTTTTTTTTTTATTTTTAACTTTTACTCCATGAAGATTATTATGGTGTGAAAATCTATGGATGTCCAGGCCCCGTCTCATTGTGAATAAATATATTCCAATATACAAAATATTGAATATTAACAGAGACCGCACCTATAAAATCTAAAGGATATGGGAGAGATGGCTGGAGGTGACAGACACAGCGGCTGAGACAATGATGGCTGAAGCGGTGATGGGAGTGTTGACATGATGTCATTTCTGCAGCCAAAACACAGAGACAGAAGCAGCGGCAGAGAGCTGGCACTTAGCGGCCAAACCCCGAAGCGACTGGCTGAAGCGATGATGTGAACTATGGATGTGATGTCACTGCTGCAGCGGCGGAGAGTCGGCACCGAGCAGCCAAACCCCTAAGTGATTGGCTGCAGCCTTTATGTGAACTATCAAAGTGATGTCACTGCTGCAGCGGTGGAGAGCTGGCAATGAGCGGCTGAACCACTAAATGATTGGCTGAAGCGATGATGTGAGTTATGGATGTGATGTCACTGCTGCAGTGGCAGAGAGCCAGCACTGAGCGGCCAAACCACTAAGTGATTGGCTGCAACGATGATGTGAGCTATCGATGTTTAGTCACTGTTGCAGCATTGGAGAGCGGACAGTGAGCGGCCAAACCACTAAGTGATTGGCTGCAGCAATTATGTGAGCTATCAATGTGATGTCACTGCTGTAGCTTGGGAGAGCTGGCACTGAGTGGCTGAACCCCTAATTGATTGGCTACAGTGATTATGTGCGCTATCGATGTGATGTCACTGCTGCAGCAGCGGAGAGCTGGCACTGAGCGGCCGAATGACTAAGTGATTGGCTGCAGCTATGATGTGAGCTATCGATGTGAGGTCACTGCTACAGCAGCGGAGAGTCGTCACTGAGCAATTGAACCACTAAGTGATTGGCTGCAGCGATGATGTGAGCTATCAATGTGATGTCAATGCTGCAGCAGCAGGAAGCTGGTACTGACCGGTCAAACCACTAAGTGATTGGCTGCAGCAATCATGTGAGCTATTCATGTGATGTCACTGCTGCAGCGGCAGGGAGCTAGTACTGAGCGGCTGATCCACTAATTGATTGGCTGCAGTGATAATGACTGCTATCGATGTGATGTCACTGCTGCAGCCAAAGCAACGTGATAGAAGCAGTGGAGATCCGTCATTGACCCAGAGAGGTACTATCTTATTTTTTACAAGAGTTTTATCATTTGGGGACCACTTTAAGTGGAAAATCCCTTTAAGTTTTATAGAAGAACCCCTTTAAAACTAGGATATGGAATGAATGAGTTAATAATGACTGAGACCTTTGGTCGCACTGTAGTTCACGTTTTATATCTTCTTAGTTGACCCTTTTCTTACACATAATCCTAGTAATAGCAGGATTTCATTAAAAGTATTGACATTATTACTTATTAGGAGATAGGAATCTCCGCACTTGGCACATGCTACACGAGAATCCTCTAATGAGAGCAGTGTAAATTTATATTGCTTATCTGCAATTAAAATACCTTAATGACCTTCAATAGGAGATATGAAACCTCATTAAAAGTTAGCTGGTATTTGAGAATATCCCCTTCATTAATAGCACACTAATGAAATTCTATCAGAAAGAACCTATAAAGACTAGACGCTGGGTGCCAAGAGAGTGCGGATACCCAGAGACATACGGAAATCCTGAAATAAGCCACTGCAGCCAATTACAAAGTGTGGTATTAAATGCATAATAACTGAGTGCTTGCTATTGGCTGTGGCAAAATTTATTTAGGTTTTAATCCATCGAATACATATTATGTAGCTCCAACTCTAAGCAAATGGCTTATATGTAGATGGACTGGGTCACCGCTTTATAGTTTGGAAGCATCTAAATAATCAATAATTGTCCAACTCTTTGGTTCCAGTTTGATCAGTTAAAAGAGAATCTGACACCATGAAAAATATAATTAAAAAAGCGATCTCACCAATCATTTTATTCCATAAACCTGTGTGAATATAGTGCAATGTAAGTGCGGTAATAAACTAACAGATCGATGTCTTCCCTGATTTCCAGCTCCATTCTGTTCTTCTTCTGGGTTACGTGACGGCTTATAAGACTTGCCGGCTCACACTGGGGTCTATATGTGAGCTTGACGCCGCTTTTACTATTTAAGTCTATGGAGCCTGCTTTTGAGGCTCCATAGACTTAGTTGAGAAAAGCCACATCCAGCTTACATACAGACCCAAAGGTGATCTAGCATATCAGCATAGCTGTCAAGTGAACTAGAAGAGGACTGGATGTGATATATGTGAGTTAGAAGCAGCTTTTATAATTTAAGTCCATGGTGCCTGCTTTTGAGGCTCAGACTTAGTTGATAAAAGCCATTTCCAGCTCACATATAGACCCCAGTGTGATCCAGCATATCAACATAGCTGTGAAATGACCTAGAAGAGGACTGGACGTGATATATGTGAGCTGGAAGCAGCTTTTACAATTTTTTACAATTTAAGTCTATGGAGCCTGCTTTTGAGGCTCTATAGACTTAAGGATGCTTTACACGCTGCGACATCGCTAACTATATATTGTCGGGGTCACGGTGTTTGTGACGCACATCCGGCGTCGTTAGCGACATCACAGCGTGTGACACCTTTGTGCGACCTAAAACGAACGCAAAAGAGGTAAAAATCGTTGGTATTGGAGAGGTCGCTCCAACACCAAAAATCGTTGACAGGTGAGTAGTGAGGTTGTTTGTTGTTCCTGCGGCAGCACACATCGCTATGTGTGACACCGCAAAAATGAGGAAACTCACCGTACCTGCGTCCCACCGGCAATGAGGAAGGAAGGAGGTGGGTGAGATGTTTGGCCCGCTCATCTCCGCCCCTCCTCTGCTATTGGGTGGCCACTAAGTGACGTCGCTATGACGCCGAACGAACCTCCCCCTTAGAAAGGAGACGGTTCACCGGTCACAGCAACGTCGCTAGGCAGGTAAGTAGTGTGACGGGTGTTGCAATTTGCTCGTGACGCACAACCGACGAGGGTGGGTACGCTCGCTAGCGATATCGGTACCGATATTGCAGCGTGTAAAGCTCCCTTTAGGTGATAAAAGCCATTTCCAGCTCACATATAGACCCCAGTGTGATCTAGCATATGAACATAGCTGTCAAGTGACCTAAAAAAGGGCCGGAGATGCGATGGAAACTGGTGAAGACAGCGATCAGTGAGTGTATAGACTACACTAAATATGCATTTATACAGGTGTAGGCAATGAAAAGTTCAGTGGGAAGCATGGATAGCTGAGGAAACAGATTCCCAGGATGTAATTCTTATATCCAAACCCACTTTCCTTTCCTGCGGTAAGCTTGAATAAGTCTGGGATCGGCACTGCAATGCACCATCACCGGCAGTCCTAAAGGGTGCTTTACACGCTGCGACATCGCTACCGATATATCGTCGGGGTCACGTCGTTAGTGACGCACATCCGGCACCGGTGGCGACATCGCAGCGTGTGACACGGAGAGACGATCAACGATCGCAAAATCGTTCAAAAACGGTGATCGTTGACACGTCGCTCCTTTCCTTAATATCGCTGCTGCCACAGGTACGATGTAGTTCCTCATTCCTGCAGCAGTACACATCGCTGTGTGTGACACCGCAGGAACGATGAACATCTCCTTACCTGCGTCCACCGGCAATGAGGAAGGAAGGAGGTGGGCGAGATGTTACGTCCCGCTCATCTCCGCTCCTCCGCTTCTATTGGCCGGCCGCTTAGTGACGTCGCTATGACGCCTCCTTGAGGGAGGGATTGTTCGGTGGTCACAGCGACGTCGCTGACAAGGTATGTGCGTGTGACGCTGCCGTAGTGATAACGTTCACTACAGCAGCGAGCACCAAATGTCGCACGAAAGACGGGGGCGGGTGCTATCGCGCTCGACATCACTAGCAATCGCTAGTCACACGCTCATACCTTGTCAGCGACGTCGCTGTGACCGCCGAACAATCCCTCCCTCAAGGAGGCGTCATAGCGACGTCACTAAGCGGCCGGCCAATAGAAGCGGAGGAGCGGAGATTAGCGGGGCGTAACATCTCGCCCACCTCCTTCATCCGCATTGCCGGTGGACGCAGGTAAGGAGATGTTTGTCGTTCCTGCGGTGTCACATATAGCAGCGATGTGTGGTGCCGCAGGAACGACAAACAACATCGTACCTGTGGCAGCAGCGATATTAAGGAAAGGAGCGATGTGTCGACGATCACCATTTTTCTGATCGTCGCTCCTTGGTGTCACACGCTGCGATGTCGCTACCGGCGCTGGATGTACGTCACTAACGATGTGACCCCGACGATATATCGGTAGCGATGTCGCAGCGTGTAAAACACCCTTTATGGATGGTTCATCAGCATACAGAGCACGGGACATGTACAGGGGCATAAAAGTGAGCTCAGAGATGATAATTACATTCCTGGAATATTGCTTCATTTAACCAGACATTATACTAGATCCAATACATTTTCTATAATGAAAGATTCACCTAAATATTTTTGTTGTTCTTTTGCAGGATAAAAAAAAGGGGTTTATCAGTTTTTGATAAGTCATTATGGTCAGAAAGCCGACTTCCCCCAATGATGAGCTAAGCTGTGTCCTGCTCCTGGGACCCACAAATGCTCATCTGCAATCTTTGACGGAACTTATCAGCGAATGTTCACTTATCCTGCAGCACCTCCAGAGGAGGAATATAGTCTTAAGCCCACTTTACACGTTGCAATTAGTTGTACAATCGCATTTGCGATGTGACACGCCCAGGTTGCATACGGGATCTTATGAGATTTCACGTAGGTCGTTCATTTGCTGTCACACGAGCGTTAGTAGTCTATGTTAAATTGATCAATTTTGTGTGCGATCCTTTAGATCATGTGATCTGGGACGTATGCATTGGGCACCTTTTTTTTTTTTTTTATTTATTGACATGCCAAGCGTGTGTAATGTGTAGGGATGTGTTTTTACTATGTCATCTGCCATTCAGCTCTGCTACATGGCCGCTGACAGCAGACACAGACAGCCATGTAGCAGAGCTGAATGGCAGATGACAGCAGACACAGACAGAGCCGCACTGTCAGAATGAACTCGGGTGAACTTCACCCGACTTCATGGTCATGCTGCGGCTCTGTCTGTGTCGCGCCCTGATTAGCGGTCACCAGTGAAGGACTCACCGGTGACCACTAATCCCCTAAGTTACTGAAGTTAGCAGCCCTCTCTCATACTCACCAATCCCCGATCCCCAGCGCTGCATGGCGTTCACACTGCTCTGGCGGCTTTTACTGTTTTGAAAAAGCCGGCCGCCCATTAAACAATTTCGTATTCCCTGCTTTACCCGCCCACCGGCGCCTATGATTGGTTACAGTGAGACACGCCCCCACGCTGAGTGACAGGTGTTACACTGCACCCAATCACAGCAGCCGGTGGGCGTGTCTATACTGTGCAGTGAAATAAATAATTAAATAATTTAAAAAAACGGCGTGCGGTTCCCCCCAATTTTAAAACCAGCCAGATAAAGCCATACGGCTGAAGGCTGGTATTCTCAGGATGGGGAGCTCCACGTTATGGGGAGCCCCCCAGCCTAACAATATCAGCCAACAGCCGCCCAGAATTGCCGCATACATTATATGCGACAGTTCTGGGACTGTACCCGGCTCTTCCCGATTTGCCCTGGTGCGTTGGCAAATCGGGGTAATAAGGAGTTATTGGCAGCCCATAGCTGCCAATAAGTCCTAGATTAATCATGTCAGGCGTCTATGAGACACCCTCCATGATTAATCTGTAAATTACAGTAAATAAACACACACACACGAAAAAATCCTTTATTAGAAATAAAAAACACAAACATATACCCTGGTTCACCACTTTAATCAGCCCCAAAAAGCCCTCCATATCCGGCGTAATCCAGGATGCTCCAGCGTCGCATCCAGCGCTGCTGCATGGAGGTGACCGGAGCTGCAGCAGACACAGCCGCTCCGGTCACCTCCACGCAGGTAATGAAGACAGCCGCGCGATCAGCTGAGCTGTCACTGAGGTTACCCGCGGCCACCGCTGGATCCAGTGACAGCGGGTAACCTCAGTGACAGCAGCTGATCGCGCGGCTGTCTTCATTACCTGCGTGGAGGTGACCGGAGCGGCGGTGTCTGCTGCAGCTCCGGTCACCTCCATGCAGCAGCGCTGGAAGCGACGCTGGAGCATCCTGGATTACGCCGGACATGGAGGGCTTTTTGGGGCTGATTAAAGTGGTGAACCAGGGTATATGTTTGTGTTTTTTATTTCTAATAAAGGATTTTTTCGGGTGTGTGTGTTTATTTACTGTAATTTACAGATTAATCACGGAAGGTGTCTCATAGACGCCTGACATGATTAATCTAGGACTTATTGGCAGCTATGGGCTGCCAACAACTCCTTATTACCCCGATTTGCCAACGCACCAGGGCAAATCGGGAAGAGCCGGGTACAGTCCCAGAACTGTCGCATATAATGTATGCGGCAATTCTGGGTGGCTGTTGGCTGATATTGTTAGGCTGGGGGGCTCCCCATAACGTGGAGCTCCCCATCCTGAGAATACCAGCCTTCAGCCGTATGGCTTTATCTGGCTGGTTTTAAAATTGGGGGGAACCGCACGCCGTTTTTTTTAATTATTTAATTATTTATTTCACTACACAGTATAGACACGCCCACCGGCTGCTGTGATTGGGTGCAGTGTGACACCTGTCACTCAGCGTGGGGGCGTGTCTCACTGTAACCAATCATAGGCGCCGGTGGGCGGGTAAAGCAGGGAATACGAGATTGTTTAATGGGCGGCCGGCTTTTTCAAAACAGTAAAAGCCGCCGGAGCAGTGTGAACGCCGTGCAGCGCCGGGGATCGGGGATCGGTGAGTATATGAGAGAGGGGGATAGACTGACATGGACAGAGAGTGAGGGACAGAGATAGTGACCGACTGACAGAGATTAGTGAATGACAGACATTGTGAGGCGCTTCAGAACGCAGCTTTTCAGCTGCGCTCTGAAGCAGACCTTTTTTAAGCTGCGGTGCAGAGCGCACACCTGCGCACATAGCATCAGACACCAAAATCGTATGAGGGATGTCATACGTTACAATTCACTAGGTTCGTGCAACAAAACGCTCAATTCTAGAGAATGATACGATGTGTTTGCGATCAACGGTTTTGCGTTCAATCCTGATCGCAAGTAGATGTCACACGCAGATACCTCACAAACAATGTCGGATGTGCGTCACTTACAACTTGACCCCAACGACGGATTGTGAGATATATTGAAGCGTGTGTAGCGGGCTTTACATGTGAAGGTCCTCCAGATGAAAATAAATCGCTAAAAATTAGTATCCGAAGAAATAGATCAACTCCAATACTTATCTATCAATGTCATAAGAGGATATTTGACATTTTTTACCTCTTAAAGGTGTGTAACCAGAATTGAAAGTTATCTCCAGTCTATAGTCGTCTTTTTCTAGCAGTTTCATAGTCAATGACTGGTGGGGAGGTCAAGTATATGAACTTCCACTTCATTGAAAATGGGGCTCTGCAAAGCCAGAAATAGAATCTAGAGCCCCATTTTTGTGATTACTGAGGGTTGCAGCAGCAAGCAGTACATTTCTTTAATTTCATGAATACTTCTTCAGTGTTGCCTGTAGTGTCAGAATCTCTGCAGAGACACCGACTTACTCACCACCCTGGCCGGATGGGTTCCCCCCCGCACTCCCCCGGCCATCAACATGTGCTGCTGCCTCCTTCCCCTCCTGGACCCTGTACATGTCGCACAGGATTCCCGGAAGTGCACCTAAGACACGCACACCGGCGCCATTTCCTGGAAATACCTCTCAGCCTTAGAGGTACTGTGTATTTAAGGCACCCTCCGATTACGGCAGGTGCCTGCGCAATGCCTCTAGCTGGTCAGTCAGTGTCCAGTCTGCTACCTAGCTAGTTGGCTGATGCTGAGAGTCTGTCCCATTACTCATGTGTCAGTCACCTGTACTTGCCTTCCCATATCTGTCTATCCCTGCTTTGCCCACCATTCGTGTGTGTACCCATCTATCCAGCCTGCCCTAGCCATCCTGCCTGCAGCTGTGTTTATACCTTTGTCCGTCCCAGCCCTGGGGGTCAGCTGCGACAGTCCCGGTCACTGCCCTGGGAGTGGTACCTGGCGGTGGGCGCTTAGTTAAGCCCCTCCAAGTAAGGGGTAAGCCTGGGCCCCCCCCCCATGGTTCAGTGGGTCACTAATCCTGCTTGCTGTCCCTACACCGACCGTGACCATTACACTGCCACTAACGCCAAAAGGGGTTCATCATAAATGTACCCCCTTGAATAGAGCTGAGCCTCAATACCACACATAGCCATGGACAAGGGTGGTGCTACATCAAGAATAAGCTAATCCCATTCTTTTAATAGTCCTGTTACGCAATTAGTGTTTTTTACATACCTTCGATCCGGAAGAAAATAAATTTTAACATAAGGGTTTCTCGGTCTTCCATCTTCCCTTGATGGCAGGTCCTTAGCTCCTAATATAGTGACAATCAATTGATGACCAACTTTGTCATACCAGAGTTTTATCTGCAGAAGAGAAATGACAAGTGTCTCGTTCCGGGGAAAACAGCGGCTGTTACGTAACATACACACAAAAATATAGAAAATGATTCATGCGGAATGATGACAGTATGGCAGATGTAGGCTGATCTAATAACAGAAATATGAGGGTAATTGTATATGGAAATGCTCGGCAATAGTCTACTATAAGGGACCCATTGTAAGGAGTCAGGTGCAATGTGGTCTTCCCTACAAGTCTCCGAGTCTCACGTCTCCCTCCTTGGATTTCCATAGTGGTGTCGTCAAGAAACATTTGCAACCGGGTTCAGGGTAAAACAAAAGGAAGTAAAATGAGGGCAGATCCAAGGACATTGATACTAAATGTACAACGATCCTGTATAGAATGATGACTTAGCCGGTCATTAGCACGTAGGTGAAAATTTTGCAAAAATCGTTGTTTCCTTCTTCAAATCAGGATATTACCTATAGTAAAAAGATCATACAAGTGAACAGGTCACTTCATTCTACAAATATAAGCACAGAGCTTTACCCTGACCCAACACTTTTTACCGTATAGCCGAAATCCTCAAATTAGCTCCATTTTTTCATGGTCCCCTTAGACAGGCTGATAATGGCCGTTAAACGATTGCTGACTGGCTCCAAACAAGCCAATCGTGGTCATTAAATGGCTTGATTAAACAGGCCGAGATTTATATGCACAGGTCACCATCGTATTGGCGTTAACACGATGGTTCTCTGCGCCAAGTATATCATGGTTATCAGCAGCACATCACCTGTTACATAGGATGATGCTCAGCCAAAAATGAGGATACTGGTGGTGACCATCCAATCACCCAAAGAAGGGGCAATTTGCTCATTTATCAGATGATGATTTACAGAGGACAAGAAACTGCTTCCTGCAAGACTAGCACAGTGTGCGCATGCGCCGATGCCACTCATAGTCTTCTTCACAGTGTCTTCAATAAAATCAGAGTTCACCACACGTGCATGTCAAGCTACCGCTAGGGGGTGCCAGGGCTCGGGTAGAAAGAGAACTCCTGAGTGCAGTAAGACAGAAACCCACTAGAAGTCGCCAACACAAGAGTAGGGATAGTCAATCAGTTAGGGTCTATGCCGTGATGTTACGTCTGAACCGAGGAGAAAACAAGCCAATGTCAAAGAACAGAGCCGAGGTCGGATACCGGGAGAGCTAGAAAGCACAGGGGAGGGAGTGGAGGACACAGAACAGGACTGGAGTCCGGAGGACAAGGATGGATGGAGCTAAGGTCGGGAAGGAGGGACAGAGCACAGGACGGGCAGGAAGGAAAGAGGTCAGGTCGGGGAAACGGAGGTCAGAAAGGAGGAACAGAGGTCAGGACAAAGAGTAATGGGTAGTAGGACAAGAAACAGAGAACTTCTCTCAGGAACAGTGCACGTAACAGTGCCGGAAATACTATTGGCAGCGTCCCGGAGGTAGCAGCAACAAGTTATGGCAGCGCGACCCCCGGAACGAAGTCAGAACAAAAAGGCCCCTCCCAAAGGTCTAAACCCCGGGGGCAGGATACATGCACCGGCTCAGGAACGGCAGAGCCCTGCATGAATCATGGCAATGCACGCACGGACTCCGGCGCCATTTTAACGAAGACATTATTACTGTGGTAATGCACATGCGCCACCAGCAACAGCAATGGCGTGATATTTCAATAAAGAAAAGGGGACATGCAATACAAGACGCAGGAGGAGGAATATACACAGAGGACCCGACCCACAAAGGCCCGCCCCTGTTGTACCTGTCAATCAAAGTGTGGTGCATTTCTGCAACTTTGATTAAAGATATTTCAGCAACCAAGCATCCGATCTTTGTACAACAGGTATGCCTGGATTCAGCATCTTACTGCTTGTATGGCACTGCCTTTACTTCATATAGCAAAATTCTGCTGGTTTGTTCCCTTTAAAGGTGTCTTCCCATCTTGAAACTTTATAGTATATCTACAGTACCGGGGTCTCCTGAGCCTGTTGTGAATGGAGGGAGAGGCCTATGTGCAGCCACTAATATTAGCCGTTAGCATAGTCTTTGGAGGCCATTTCATTCTTTGACACAAGGTTGAAGCTATGAGGTTTATCCCAGTTTGCTGTCCTAGCCTTGTATCTAAGTACCATGGCCAAGGCAAGGCGGCTTGTTAGGTATCCAGTGCACAAGTTTTTCGAGCCCAAGCCTAGTGAGTCCCCTTACTCCGAGTCAATTTAATAGCGTTCCCTGCATATCATATTTGATGCAGGGGAACAGCGTGATAACACAAAAATTACATGGCAGCCTTGTTTCTAAATGATTTTACCAGTACTGTACAATCCTGAAACCAGAACATTTTCTCTAATTACAATGTAGAGAACGGGAATGCACTAAATAAGCAAAACATCCATATCTAGGGCAGCGCTGTGCATTAGATACTAATTAAGGCTTGTATATGTACAATTAGATAATACTGAGTGGGAAGGAGCCAGATATCTTGTTAATTATATTTTATAGAATCTTAAGATATTTTGGGAAATAGAGAGAATATTTAACACTATGGAGAGTAACAATTACCATTGGTAACATTGCCAAAAGTGTTTTTTTTTCTTTTATTCTGGGCAATTTATCCAAATAAATCATGTAACTAAAATATTTTACAAATGCAATGGGAACCCATGATAATGATCACACAGGTCTATACATGAAAATACTGATATGAAGTAGTTTGCAGCAATTACTGTGAAGTGTAAAATGATAATTGCAATCATAATAATCTGGAAAATAGCTCCAACAGGGTTAAATCTAAAGAAACTGTTAAGTGGGGTTTTTTTTTATGAATTTTAAGTTATAATCATTTACATTCAAAATTCTCCCGGTTGCCCTTAGGAACAGACAACAGTTTATCTTCATGTTGTCAGACCGGTGGCCAGACAGCTAAACTAAGGCCGATTTCAGACGTTCGTGTTTCAGGTACATGTAATATTCATTTTTAACACGGATGCCACACATACCCATGTTAGTCTCTGGACTCTGGAGTAACACACATGTCTGTGTTTTCACGGACCGCGTGACCCCCGCACGCACACACGGAGACATGTACATTCTTTCTCTGGCATCACGGGTGTCACACGGATCGCACACTGATGTGATCCGTGTGACATCAGTGTGACACGTACCGGAGAACGCATGTGTCTGTAAAATAAAAATATTTTCTATATACACCTGCTTTCTTCGTCTCTGCTGCCTCCTGCTTCTGACCCCCGCTAATTATACTCATGGAATATTCACTGCACCTCAGACCTGGAAGGAGAAGCATCACCGGGGACAGCATCGCCGAGGACAGCATCGGGGACAACATGCCAGGGATAGCGCCGGTGACAGATGAGTATCCAGCAAACAGTGTGTGTGCAGTGACATCCAGGAGGTCATCGGAGTTCCCAATGAACTCTGATGAACCCGTGAAGTCACTGTCATGACACCCGCTGTAGCGCAGGTGTCGCGGGGTTGTCAGAGTTCATTGGGAACTCCTATGACCTCCTGGACGTCACTGCACACACGATGCTTGCTGGATACTCACCTGTCACCGGCGCTGTCCCTGGCGATGCTCCTGCTTCCAGGTCCGAGGTGCAGTGAATATTCCATGAGCATAATTAGCGGGGGTCAGAAGCAGCAGACAGCAGAGCCAAAAAATTCATTACTGGATACAGGTAAATATAGAAAATCTTTTTTCTATGCAAAAACAGATGTCACACGTGTGACACGCATGACAAACGTATGGCCATACCCATGCATGTGGCTTGCACCTGATTAAATACGAACGTTTGAAACCGGCCTAAGGGTTTGAATCTCAAAACACTTTACTCTCTGCAAAACATATTCTACCACAATTTAGAATTTAGTCTTTATGTGAAAATAAAAGGAAAAGTGCCGCAATTCAACATAAGTATAAGTTACCGACACTCCGTGAGAAATCCTAAGGCGAAACGTACGTCGGAGTCCTTGAGCCTGTTACTTAGGTGGTAACCTTTATGATATGGTATGTTTGATATCTGATGTTATACTTTTCAGTATGTATGCCAGTGGTTTGCCTGTCCCAAACTGAATGCCCTGCCTGTCTATTATGTCTCTATGCAGTTTGAAGACAGGAGAGAAGGAGCAGAGGGAGAAAGCCCAACCCCATTTCCGGTTTCAGATGATACTTGACAACAGGTGGTGGGAAGCAAGTTAGAAGGGAGGAAAATCAAACATAAGTAGAAAACTTACCCATTTATACATGTGCAAGACTTTTTAGAAAGATATTTGACAAAGAATATATATCTTCCTTGACTCCTTCAGAATGGTTAAAGTGCACTGAAAAATGGAAATTAGGTTGTCGGCTCCCCACTGGAGAAAAGCAGTGGTGGCAAGTTCCTACATCAGCCAGCTGCTGCCTCTTATAGAGAACATGGCAAACTAAGTGTTTCATGATCACGAGCAGAGAAGGGAGAGATATCACTTAATGGGTATATTATACTGTATATCTTTCTATTAAAGGGGGTCTCTACTTTGGACAATCCTTTTTTTTGTTAGAAAGTTCTGCTTATCACAGGGTGTCCTGTTTCTGGATGAAGGATCAATTAGCTGTACAATGGGCAAGAAAGTCACATTTAGACTCTTTTCAGAAGGACAACTGTTACAGGTATGTCCCGTGTGACACAGTCATAAGGTTTCTGGCCATAGAAAGGTCACAGCATTTGGCTGCGCAGAATATTCCCTGACTTTCTATAGTTCCTGCTGTCAGTATTCATTGATATAGGTAGCTTTCCCGCAGGATTCATCTCTCCCTCTTTTGGACTCAGCAGGAGCTCGCTTTCCACCCAGCTGCTGATCTTCAGTATTCTCTTGGTGCTTATATAACACTTCCTTCCTTTGGACTGGTGCTGGTGATATTTTTCAGTTCAGTCAAACCTTTGTTGCAAGCAGGTGGCTTGTACTCCTCTGTGGTGTCATTCTTGAAAACTTTGCTTAACGCCTACCTGACTCATTTGTGGATAAGTAGTTCATGCACTTTATACTGTGTGTCCTCCTAGTGTCTTCCTTTAGCGTTAAGTGGTGTTGACAAAGAGCTTATCCCACCAGTTCCCTAGTTAGGACCCAGCACTAGGAATATCTATGGTCAGATATCCGGCTCGGCGCATAGGTGTGGAACCTATCTAGGATGGTGAGGGACCTCAGGGACCAGCAGTAGGCTTGGTCAGGGGTCACCATCTTCTCCTTCCCTGGACACAGGGTTTCCCTTTCCTTCCCTTTCGCTGTTTGCTTGCTACTTCTCTGTACCTAGCGTGACAAACACTGGTAAAATATGAGGGTCTTGAGCGGAGCGACCCTCTAATAACTATCCGTCTTTTCTCCGCTAAAATTATTATCAATGTTAAAATGATGTTAAAAAAGATGGACAATTTGCATGCGTTTTATAAGGAAAGCCCGAGAGGCGTCTGATGAAGGCATGCCATGCATTGTTTTGTGATGGAAAAAAACAAACGTACACAAAGTAATAAAAAAAGCAGGATGCAGTGACCATATGGATATTGTGGGGGTGACACACTTAATAAAATATAAACAAAACATTTTGATATATTCAATGCTTTTAAATAAATGATATTCTCGGCAATTAATCCTCTGCCAGCTCAAAGCTATACTCTAAGCACATAGTCTTATAGGAGATAAAACCCCTATAAAAATTGCATGTTTAGTGCTCTGATCGCTGCCTCTGTACTGCAAACTGAAGTTTCATCAGATATGCTAATTAGGCTGCTCAGAGCACTGTGGGTGTGGCCAAGAGGGTCTGAGTCCCGTTTGTGCATGCCCCGCCTCCCTCACTGGTGATTGACAGTGCTGCCCTGAGCCTTGTCTCCAGGTAATCCAGTGCTGTCAATCACCAGGGATTCAGACAAGCGCATGCAAACCAGTGGGCGGATTGGTGCCTTGAGCCTCTTATCTACACCAAGGGTGCACCTCAGCAGACTTTCATACCAGAATACACCAATCCCCATTAGGTCACTATTCTCAGCCCAATAATGCAATAATCTTTTGTCCTAATACAGCTAAACTGAAAAACAATAAAGCAACTTTGCAAATAGAATTAAATAAATAAATATCTTGTTCTATTTTGTGCTTATATTTCCAGAGGAATCCTATGTGTCTCCAAGGTAACAGACTACAAACAAAGACTTGTGTAGTCTGATCCTACCATCAACATGTCCAATCCAACGCAAGCTAGTAAGAATTAGGGGCAGATGGAGGAGCGTACAACTGCAAGAATAGACAGCACACGTTTAGGTGTGATCTGTAACCATGGAGACACAGATCTACATAGGAGCTGTACACACAAATTATGCTGTATGCATGTGTATTCTCTTACACTGCGTGCATCAAAAATCTCCAGCAAATCTACCATCTCTGTATGTGGCTGAAGCTTTGCAAGGTAAGTATGTACTAATGTGTTATGATCCTCAATGTGTTTTACAGCGACTGATGTTCCTTTTTACATTCTCCATAGAAGCCGCTGCAAAGAACTGGGACTTCATACTGCATTTACTACCACAGAGCTGCTCAACTGCGGCTGTACAACTGTCTGTCTATCACTCTGTCTCTATATAATATCTGTCTATCTATCTACCTACCTACCTATCTACCTACCTACCTACCTACCTATCTATCTACCTACCTACCTACCTACCTACTTATCTACCTATCTATCTATCTATCTACCTACCTACCAATCTATCTACCTATCTATCTATCTACCTACCTACCTACCTACCTACCTACCTACCTATCTACCTACCTACCTACCTATCTACCTATCTACCTACCTATCTACCTACCTATCTATCTACCTACCTACCTACCTACCTATCTACCTACCTATCTACCTACCTATCTACCTACTTATCTACCTATCTATCTATCTATCTATCTACCTACCTACCTACCAATCTATCTACCTATCTATCTACCTACCTATCTACCTACCTACCTATCTACCTACCTACCTATCTATCTACCTACCTATCTACCTACCTACCTATCTACCTACCTACCTATCTACCTACCTATCTACCTACCTACCTAGCTACCTACTTATCTACCTATCTATCTATCTACCTACCTACCTATCTATCTACCTACCTATCTACCTACCTACCTACTTATCTACCTATCTATCTACCTACCTACCTACCTATCTATCTATCTACCTATCTATCTACCTACCTATCTATCTACCTACCTACCTATCTACCTACCTACCTATCTACCTACCTACCTATCTATCTACCTACCTACCTACCTACCTATCTACCTACCTACTTATCTACCTATCTATCTACCTACCTACCTATCTACCTACCTATCTACCTACCTACCTACTTATCTACCTATCTATCTACCTACCTACCTACCTACCTATCTACCTATCTATCTATCTATCTATCTATCTACCTATCTATCTACCTACCTATCTACCTACCTACCTATCTACCTACCTACCTATCTATCTACCTACCTACCTATCTACCTACCTACTTATCTACCTATCTATCTACCTACCTACCTATCTACCTACCTACCTACTTATCTACCTATCTACCTACCTACCTACCTACCTACCTACCTACCTACCAATCTATCTACCTATCTATCTATATACCTACCTACCTACCTACCTATCTATCTACCTACCTACCTACCTATCTACCTACCTACCTATCTACCTACCTACCTACCTATCTACCTACCTACTTATCTACCTATCTATCTACCTACCTACCTACCTATCTATCTACCTACCTATCTACCTACCTACCTACCTACCTATCTACCTACTTATCTACCTATCTATCTATCTACCTACCTACCTACCAATCTATCTACCTATCTATCTATATACCTACCTACCTACCTACCTATCTACCTACCTACCTATCTACCTACCTACTTACCTATCTATCTATCTATCTATCTACCTACCTACCTACCTATCTATCTATCTACCTACCTATCTATCTACCTACCTACCTACCTACCTACCTACCTATCTACCTACCTACCTACCTATCTATCTACCTACCTACCTACCTACTTATCTACCTATCTATCTATCTATCTACCTACCTACCTACCAACCAACCAATCTATCTATCTATCTACCTATCTATCTATCTACCTACCTACCTACCAACCAATCTATCTATCTATCTACCTATCTATCTACCTACCTACCTATCTATCTATCTATCTATCGCTTATCTATCTATATACAGGTCCATCTCAATAAATTAGAATATCATCAACAAGTTAATTTATTTCAGTAATTCAATACAAAAAAGGGAAACACATATTACATAGAGTTATTACACACAGAGGGATCTATTCCTATATATTAGGCCCCCTTCAAACATCCGTGAAAATCACGCACGTGTTTCACGGACGTGTCAAAGGTGCGTTTTCCCCTCCGTGTGCCGTGTTTATGGCACTACATGTGTTCTCTGTGTGTTATATGTAATAACACACGTAGAACGGAAAGTCCCGCCTTACCTGATTCTTCCGGCGCTGTCTGTGGTACTGAATGACAGTGTCCGGCACAGGCCACGCCCCGCTGACGCTGCTTCCGGCCCCCAGTGAAGAAGATGGGTTGTTCAAATTCACTGGGGGTTGGATGCAGGTGACAGCCGCGGCAGAGACTGCAGGGCTGGTGGAGGTGAGTATGTGTTTTTTTTATTTTTAAAATGACACGTGTTTCTCCGGCGCGTGTCACGTGGGCCTGCATCCACACTACATCCGTGTGGTACGTGTGCGGGCTGTGTGACACCCATGCTGCCAGAGAAACACGGACATGCATCCGTGTGGAGCACACGGGCTCACGTCTGCTCCACACGGAGGCACGGGCCAATGGCTAAACACGTGCGTGCACATAAACCCATTGATTTTAATGGGTTTACGTGTGCCCGTGTCTCCGGTACATGCGGTCACGGACCTAGCATGTACCGGAGACACGTGCGTGTGACAGAGGCCTTATATAAAGTCATTACATACAGAGGGATATATTTATATATAGTACATAGAGTCATTACACACAGAGGAATCTATTTCTATATATTATATAGAGTCATTACACACAGAGTGATTATTTCTATATATTATATAGTCATTATACACAGAGGGATCTATTCCTATATATTATATAGAGTCATTACACACAGAGTGATTATTTCTATATATTATATAGAGTCAGTATACACAGAGGGATCTATTCCTATATATTATATAGAGTCATTACACACAGAGTGATCTATTTCAAGTGTTTATTTCTGTTAATTATGATTATGGCTTACAGCCAATGAAAACCCAAAAGTCATTATCTCAGAAATTAGAATATTATATAAGACCAACTGGAAAAATTATTTTACACTCAGAAATGTTGGTGCCTACTGAAAAGTCTGTACAGTAAATGCCTCAATACTTGGCCAGGGCTCCTTTTACATGAATTTGTGCATTAATGTGGCGTGGCATTGAGGCAATCAGCCTGTGGCACTGCTGAGGTGTTATGGAAGCCCAGGTTGCTTTGATAGCAGCCTTCAACTCGTCTGCATTGTTGGGTCTGGTGTCCTCTCATAGATTCTCTATGAGGTTTAGGTCAGGAGAGTTTGCTGGCCAATCAAGCACAGTGATACTGTGGTTAGTAAACCAGGTATTGGTACTTTTGGCAGTGTGCACAGGTGCCAAGTCCTGCTGGAAAATGAAATTTCCATCTCCAAAAAGCTTGTCGGAAGAGGGAAGCATGACGTGCTCTAACATTTCGTGGCAGATGACACGGTTCCTCAAACCATCACTGATTGTGGAGACTTCACAATGGACCTCAAGCAGCTTGGATTGTGGCCTCTCCACTCTTCCTCCAGACTCTGGGACCGCGATTTCCAAATGAAATGCAAAATTTACTTTCATCTGAAAACAACATCTTGGACCACTGAGCAACAGTCCAGTTCTTTTCTCCTTGGCCCAGGTAAGACACTTCTGGTTGTTATCTATTGGTCATGAGTGGCCTGACACAAGTAATGCGACAGTTGTAGCCCATGTCCTGGATACATCTGTGTGTGGTGGCTCTTGAAGCACTGACTCCAGCAGCAGTCCACTCCTTGTGAATCTCCCCCAAATTTATTAATGGCCTTTTCTTAACAAGCCTATCAAGGCTGCGGTTATCGCGGTTGCCTGTGTGCCTTTTTCTACCACACTTTTCCCTTCCACTCAACCATCCATTAATATTCTTGGATACAGCACCCTGTGAACAGCCAGCTTGTTTAGCAATCACCTTTTGTGGCTTACCCTCCTTGTGGAGTGTGTCAATGGCTGTCTTCTGGACATCTGTGAAGTCAGCAGTCCTCCCCATAATTGTGTAGCCTACTGAACCAGACTACGGGACCATTTTAAACGCTTAGGAAGCCTTTGCAGGTGTTTTGTGGTAATTAATCTAATTTTCTGAAATAATGACTTTTGGGTTTTCATTGGCTGTAAGCCATAGTCATCAACATTAACAGAAATAAACTCTTTAAATAGATCACTCTGTGTGTAATGACTCTATATAATATATGGGAATAGATCCCTCTGTGTGTAATGACTCTATATAATAATAGATCACTCTGTGTTTAATGACTCTATATAATATATAGAAATAGATCCCTCTGTGTGTAATGACTCTATATAATATATACAAATAGATCCCTCTGTAATGACTCTATATAATATATAGAAATAGATCCCTCTGTGCGTAATGACTATATAATATATAGAAATAGATCCCTCTGTGTGTAATGACTCTATATAATATATAGAAATAGATCCCTCTGTGTTTAATGACTATATAATATATAGAAATAGATCCCTCTGTGTGTAATGACTCTATATAATATATAGAAATAGATCCCTCTGTGTGTAATGACTTTATATAATATATGCGGCGTTTCCCTTTGTGAGTTGAATTACTGAAATAAATTAACTTTTTATGGATATTCTAATTTATTGAGATTCACCTGTATCTACCTATCTAGTTCTCCATCTATCTATGAGACTGTATATGTATCTGTTGGTAGAATAGATCATTTCTACATTAGTATTTTTCCCATTGAGACGTTACATACGCACGGCTTGTCTGCAGCTGTAGTTTTGATTTGCTGAGGGAAATTATTGTACGGTATAATAAACTCCCTATGAGCGTCCTATAGAGTAATAAGTCACACTGAGCTACAATACACAGCACAATAAACCAGTGTTCACATACATCTATATCATAAAGCATAGTAATGGCAGTGACGCAGCATGCAGTGGATTAGTATAGACTAGTGCTAGGAAACGTATTACTCAGTAAGAAAGGCAACCAATTTGTACCTTATTCATATGAAATATAATAACTGCCCTTTTTTTCCCAAATCATTTTTATTAAACGCTCACATCGAGACATAAATTTCCACTATTTTAGAGCCTGAATGTAAAATTTTGACATTATTTTAGAATAAGGCACAACTTGATGTGCTAATCTTTTACTACAGGTGCTTGTATATATTGGAAAATGCAGTAGGAAGCATGTTGTGATTGTGGGTAGGTAAGAATAAAAGCTTTAAAGAGACTGTGGCTTACTATAAAGATAGTAAAATATTAGAAGGGGACGAATTTAGTGGAATGAGGATGAGTGGCAATACCAGGCACTGCCATGGGCAAAAGGGAGCACGGAGGAAAAAAAAACACAGCCTTTTCTCATCCCATACAACACTTTTAGGTGTATTTACCATATACTGTTATGAAGATTTTAGACAATTATTAGAAGTAAAGATCTGGATCCACCTCCAAAATATTCCAAATAATATACCTATAATTTCTATTAAGGAGCCACTCTTAGTTTTGCTTAAAATTAAAATAAATAAAAATGTTTTGGACTATTAAAAAAATAAAAATATTTCTTTCAAAATAAGATGTAATAAACTAGTGGTGTCCAAACTCTCACTCTACAGCTGCTGTAAAATCTGCTGCCAGCTGTAAGGACAGGACTGGCAGGGCAGGATCGGCAGGCCTGTCAGGGCAGGATCGGCAGGGCTGTCAGGGCAGGATCGGCAGGGCTGTCAGGGCAGAATCGGCAGGGCTGTCAGGGCAGGATCGGCAGTGCTGTCAGGGCAGGATCGGCTAGGCTGTCAGGGCAGGATCGGCAGTTCTGTCGGACAGGATCGGCAGTGCTGTCAGGGCAGGATCGGCAGTGCTGTCAGGGCAGGATCAGCTAGGCTGTCAGGGCAGGATCGGCTGGGCTGTCAGGGCAGGATCGGCAGGCCTGTCAGGGCAGGATCGGCAGGGCTGTCAGGGCAGGATCGGCAGGGCTGTCAGGGCAGAATCGGCAGGGCTGTCAGGGCAGGATCGGCTAGGCTGTCAGGGCAGGATCGGCTAGGCTGTCAGGGCAGGATCGGCAGTTCTGTCGGACAGGATCGGCAGTGCTGTCAGGGCAGGATCGGCAGTGCTGTCAGGGCAGGATCAGCTAGGCTGTCAGGGCAGGATCGGCTGGGCTGTCAGGGCAGGATCGGCTGGGCTGTCAGGGCAGGATCGGCTGGGCTGTCAGGGCAGGATCGGCTGGGCTGTCATGGCAGGATCGGCAGGGCTGTCGGGGCAGGATCGGCAGGGCTGTCGGGGCAGGATCGGCAGGGCTGTCGGGGCAGGATCGGCAGGGCTGTCAGGGCAGGATCGGCAGGGCTGTCAGGGCAGGATCGGCAGGGCTGTCAGGGCAGGATCGGCAGGGCTGTCAGGGCAGGATCGGCAGGGCTGTCAGGGCAGGATCGGCAGGGCTGTCAGGGCAGGATCGGCAGGGCTGTCAGGGCAGGATCGGCAGGGCTGTCAGGGCAGGATCGGCAGGGCTGTCAGGGCAGGATCGGCAGGGCTGTCAGGGCAGGATCAGCAGGGCTGTCAGGGCAGGATCAGCAGGGCTGTCAGGGCAGGATCGGCAGGGCTGTCAGGGCAGGATCGGCAGGGCTGTCAGGGCAGGATCAGCAGGGCTGTCAGGGCAGAATCGGCAGGGCTGTCAGGGCAGGATCGGCAGGGCTGTCAGGGCAGGATCGGCAGGGCAGAATCGGCAGGGCTGTCAGGGCAGGATCGGCAGGGCTGTCAGGGCAGGATCGGCAGGGCTGTTAGAGCAGGATCGGCAGGGCTGTCAGAGCAGGATCGGCAGGGCTGTTGGGGCAGGATCGGCAGGGCTGTATGGGCAGATTTTTCAGCAGTAAAGCCATAGGTTGGAGGGCCCTAGTATATATAGTAGAGTAAGGACTAGATCAGTGTGGTTCGCTTAAAATATTGGAGAACTTAAAGCACCACTCCAGTGGTTTTATTTATTGCACTGCTGGGGTGGTGCTATAAATCTAAAACCCCTGCCCCTACCTGATATTAACTTCCAGAGGCTTTATCTTCTATCATTGCCGCTCTGCTCGGTCTCGGCGATTTGATACCTGTCGGCTGTTCTAGTGTATCATGGAGGTGCCGGAGGTCACAAATCAATACAAGTCTATAAAAGCCTCACTTTGTTAGGGACCTTAGATTTAAAGTGCCACTCCATCGCTATAAAAACAAAGATCTGGAGTGATGCTTTGATGATCTTTTGGGTTTGTGAAAAACACCCACCCCCTGCTTATTCCAAAAATGACAAAATGGAGGTCCAAGAGAAGATAAATCCTCCAAGCCCTGGTCTGACCCAAGACTATAAATATATTGGGGCAGAAGAACTTGTAACTGCATTGCTATAGGGAAACTCAAGACAAAACTGATGCACTGTGAGCCTAGTGCAGGATCCAAGAAGGTGGTGTCTGATTCCAAGGGCATGTGTCATCAGAAAATCAACTATTATGTGAATCAGGTTTTTGTGGTAAATATATATAGGTATATTTTTTGATTAATTTTGCCATATGATATATCTTTATTTAAAAAAAAAAATATTGCAATCAATCTTGAAAATTTTCACACTGACCACTAAGCCTAATACTAGGTCAGAAGGTGATGCTCAAATCTCACCTCCTCCTCCTCTCTTCACAATGACCTTTGTCCAGATCAGAGCATGTCTAGAAAAGTCTCCTATACAAGTCAACGAGTCACAACTACTGCTGACCATGTCTGCGTGGCTGCGGAAAAGAACGGGAAGTATGGGCTTAATACTAGGCCTACTGGCCAGTGTGAAGATGGCAAGATTAATGCTTGGTGTTTTTTTGCTTTTTCATTTAAATGTAAATATTGATATAAAAAAAAAATCAAAACAAAAAAATACATTTAACATAAAAACTTAAACAACAAGTAATTTCCTGTTGCCAGCATTCCCGTAAAAAAACAAAAAAAAAATGAGTTAATGTCTCGACTTTTAAAACCATGAACTTTGAAGAATAGGGGGAATTTACTAAGTAAATGAAGCAAAACTCTATCTCAAATTAAACCAAAAAACTGGCATATGTTACGTATGGCATGTGTAAATAATTTATGAGCTTTTGGTATTCTTTTTAATGTCCTATTAGACAATTTTGAAAAAGGGGCCTAAAAAAACCCCAAAAAAACCCAAAATCGAACCACATTAATTTATAGACTGAGATATTTTAATTTATAGACTGAGACACTATTTGGGTGAAAAATAAAAGTGTAAATTGAGACAACCAATAGGTGATTGTCTAAAGTAATGCCATTGGCCAGACATAAAAATGTAGCAGAGCGGAGTTTGTAAGGATTTTTAATTGGAGAAGAACTGTTTTTTGGTGTAATGATAGCAGAACTGAGCTTGTTAGATGCCATCCATATGTCCCACTATGGTGAGAAGGGACCACAGTTCATAGGGACCTATTATGCTTGTGTTAAATTGGTGTGAGGTATTAATGATACATTACTGTTTAGAGATATATTTTATAAATGAAACACTGTCTGTCCATCTAGTGAAGACATTCCTGTCACTTGTTAAATAATGTGTAATTATTTTACCGATGTTCTCCTGAATCTGGTGCTGTTATTCTTTTCTTTCTGTATCACTCTGTTCCAGAGATGTGCCCCTTTCTTCCCTAAATGAAAATCTAAGAAGTATATTTAATTGCTGAAATACTGTCTATCCACCTAATTAAAATAGTCCAGTCACTTGTCAATAATGTATTTATTTTTCCTCTGTTCTCCAGAATCTGGTGCGGTTATTCTTTTGTTTCTGTGTCACTCTGTTGCGGAGATATGGTCCCTTCTTCCCTGAATGAAAATCTAAGAAACATATTTTATTACTTTAATACTGTCTATCCATCTAATTAAGACAGTCCTGTCACCTGTCAATAATGTATATTTATTTTACTACTGTTCTCCTGAATTTGGTGCTGTTATTTCTGTGTCACTCTGTTGCGGAGATATGGCCCCTTCTTCTCTGAATGAAAAATCTAGGAGGTATATTTTATTACTGAAATACTGTCTGTCCATCTAATTAAGATAGTCCTGTCACTTGTCAATAATGTATTTCTCCACTGTTCTCCTGAATCTGGTCCTGTTATTGTTTTGTTTCTGTGTCACTCTGTTCTAGAAATATGGCCTCTTTATCTCCGAATAAAAAATCTTAGCGGTACATTTTATTGCTCAAATACTGTCTGTCCATCTAATTAAGACAGTCCTGTCACTTGTCAATAATGTGTATTTATTTTACCGATGTTCTCCTGAATCTGGTGCTGTTATTCTTTTGTTTGTGTCACTCTGTTCCACAGATATGGCCCCTTCTTCCCTGAGTGAAAATCTAAGAAGTGTATTCAATTCCTGAAATACTGTCTATCCACCTAATTCAAACAGTCCAGTCACTTGTCAATAATGTATTTATTTCTCCTCTGTTCTCCTGAATCTGGTGCTGTTATTGTTTTGTTTGTGTCACTCTGTTCCACAGATATGGCCCCTTCTTCCCTGAGTGAAAATCTAAGAAGTATATTCAATTACTGAAATACTGTCTATCCACCTAATTCAAACAGTCCAGTCACTTGTCAATAATGTATTTATTTCTCCTCTGTTCTCCTGAATCTGGTGCTGTTATTGTTTTGTTTCTGTGTCACTCTGTTCCACGGATATGGCCCCTTGTTGTCTGAATAAAAAATCTTAGAGATATATTTTATTACTGAAATACTGTCTATCCATCTAATTAAGACAGTCCTGTCACTTGTGCATAATGTGTATTTATATTTCCGCTGTTCTCCTGAATCTGGTGCTGTTATTCTTTTCTATCTGTGTCACTCTGTTGTGGAGATATGCCCCCTTCTTCTCTGAATGAAAAATCTTAGAGATTATTTTATTAATGAAATACTGTCTATCCATCTAATTAAGACAGTCCTGTCAACTGTCAATAATGTGTATTTATTTTACCTGGTCTAAACACCGTTGTTCTCCTGAATCTGGTGCTGTTATTATTTTCTTTCTGTATCACTCTGTTCTGGAGATATGACCCCTTCTTCCCTGTATGAAAATCTAGACTTGTTAACCAAGGGGGTGTAGTCCTCATTAAGATGCCTAATAGAGAAAAGCTATGGATCATGCCCATTTGGCTAAAAATAAAGACTAGGTTTACATACACAGTGACGAGGAAGCCATATCTCAGGAAATGAGAGGCTCAGGAACAAAAGAAAAAGAGCGCCAAAGTCAGGAGAACAGTGGCATTTAGACTAGCTAAGACAATTATATATTTATGGCATATGACAGGTCAATTTTAATAGCCCTTAAAGGGATAAAGCTCCGTATATAAGTATTAAAGGGTCACACTGTAATGGCAGCCGGACTCTCAATTCTCGGGTATATCGGCCATATGTGAATACCTGTTACCTACACTGTTGAGTAAAGCCACTGTTGTCAATTTCATGGAGTAGAAGGACTGAATTAGAGAGTACTGTATTTGTGAGATGATTTATCGGAGGGAGCTTTGGAGCGGAGATCTAAAATTTACACTACACCATTTATGATATGATCTGAGCCCAATACTCTGGGATACTCCATCTTTAAGGCTCCAGATATTGAATGATTGGCAAAAAGGGAAACTTTGGTGTGGAAAAAGGCTTAAAAATATGCAAGAATTATTTTTGCAGCCACAGAATACCGTACCTTGTCTCTTTAAAGTTTCCCTATGCGCTACTACGGTCATGCACTACCGTGTGGGTTATTGAGGAGAATGCACAATGCTAGCAACACGCTTCAAAAGATAGGGGAAAACAAACCAAATGTGCAGTTTTCCTCCAATGCATTTTCCAAACTAAAACAAAAAACAAACAAACAAAACAAAACAAAAAAAATATGAACACACAGCTTTTAGTTAGTGTCAGGCAGAAAAAAGCCTTTACCTGGACCCTAGGAACAAAAGGCGCTGTTCTTCTATTAAGGCTTTGGCTCTGGTAAGCGAAATTAAACAAAAAGGGGAAAAAAAAAAAAGCAATAAAACAAAAACCAAAAAGACAACAAGCTGAAATTAAAAATAATTCAAAAATAAAACACAAGTATTGAAATCAACATCAAGAGCAACAAAGTACACACCAAAAGCACAACGTTATAGCTGACAATATAGCGGTAATATTTCACTAATCGACCGATGTCACTTATACGAAGTACGGATCAGCTCCACAAACACATGGACCCGGTATGATCTTCAAGGCCAAGTTCACAGGTTCAGTATTTGGTCAGTATTTTACATCAGTATTTGGAAATAACCAATGACTACACTAGATATATAGAGGTTTAACACATTAATGAAAACCTAACAATCACCAAAGAAGGAAAAAATGCAACCCCAAATAGTAAAATATTAAATTTTTATTGTTTAAATGTAAACCAATAGGGAAGAGGACCCAGACACATAGTACATAAAACAAAAAAAAAGAAACAAGGACATCTGACATATAATAAATAGGTGAAAAAAGGAATTTGATTATATACCGTATTTTTCATTTTATAAGACGCACCAGATTATAAGACGCACCCCAAATTTAGAGATAAAGAAAAGGTAAAAAAAAAGAAAGGTCCGTCTTATACTCTGGTGTGTCTTACTGGAGGGAGGTGGCAGCGGTGGTGGAGTGGGATCAAAGGAAACAGAGGCTAGGCAGGCAGCGGCAGCAGGTCAGTGCTCTCAGCGGTGGTGGGTCAGTGCTTGTAGCGGTGGTGGGTCAGTGCTTGTAGCAGTGGTGGGTCAGTGCTTGCAGCGGTGGTGGGTCAGTACTCGCAGCGGCGGCGGGTCAGTGCTTGCAGTGGCGGCGGATCAGTGCTTGCAGCGGTGGTGGGTCAGTACTCGCAGCGGCGGCGGGTCAGTGCTCGCAGCGGCGGCGGGTCAGTGCTCGCAGCGGTGGTGGGTCAGTGCTCGCAGCGGTGGCAGTGGGTCAGTGCACGCAGCGGTGGCGGCAGATCAGTGCTGTCAGTGGCGGTGGGTCAGTGCTGGCAGCGGGTCACTGTTGAGAGCGGCGGGTCAGTGCTGGCAGCGGAAGCTGCGTTGGTTGTGTGGTGGAGAAGGCCGGTGCAGAGAGTGTCCCAGATGCACTGTCGGCGGTACGGTCTTCAAAGAAAAGGCGCCTGGAGTGGTGCATGCGCAGATGAAGCCCTCATCCAAGAGCTCCATCTGCGCACGTGCTAACTCCAGGCACCATCATTTGAAGCCCAGACTGCGAACAGACCATCTGGGACACCAGCCGCACAGCCATCGCAGTCTGCATAGCCAGCTTATCGCCAGCACAGACAGGCACCCGGCCACCCGCACAGATATCCGCACAGACAGCCTCGCCAATTCTCCACCTCCCGGTAAGCTATATTCGGATTTTAAGATGCACCCCTCATTTTCCTCCAAAATTTCTGATATGAAAAGTGCGTCTTATAATCTGAAAAATACGGTAAGTACATAAGTGGGTATACATATTGTATATGGTATATATTAGGTAAATATATACAACACAAAATATGTATGATCACAGTGAATATAATCAATTTATATATAAGGAATATATTACTAGTACAGAACACATCTTTGTGTAAGGAGGATATCCGAAACCAGGCTCTCCCCTTAAAAACATATATTTAAGAGACATGCTCATTGACAAAAAAATACACCATATAGTTAATCCTCAATCATTCAAAGTACATCATCTAAGGTAAGTATTCAACAGCAGGGTCCCATCTCACCCGACGCACATTTCGCACATAAATACTTTGTCTTGGACATCTCCATTTTCCTTCTTTGGTGTTTAATCAGTATTTGGAAGACAAACCCAAGCGTGGGTGCAAAATACAGAAGTGGTGCCCGTGTTTCTATTATACTTTTCCTCTGATTGTTCCACTCCTGGTTTAGACTACACATACTGAGCAAATACTGAATGTGTGAACTTGGCCTTACCTGGATTGTTCTTTTAAACCTTATTTCATCTCTTTTTTTTTTTTGTTAGCCAGGTTCAGACACCTTGGTTGAATGGTTAGCTGCATTTGATGTCAAAGGAAAAGTAGGAATGGATCACAAAGAGGAGAAGATTACAAGAGAACATGGAGGTCCTTTAGGTGGTTTCACACTTTCTGGGGCATATATATCAATAATGTCTTAACTTTCAGATAGTGCAAACTTAGACCAGACAGCGTTAAAGTGCACCCGATTTATCAAAATGATATATGTTGGTTGATAAATCTGGGAAATCTTCTAGTCTTAGGGGGATTGGTTTGTGGCAGAAGTTTCAGTCAAAAACTTTGTAGCATTTTTTCAGGCGCATTAAGCTACTTCACTGTTAAAGGAAACCTGTCACCTGAAGAAACACTACCTGCATAAATAGTGGTGATCTGTAGGTAGATACCATCTAAATGTAGCCTGTTTAATGGACCAGCAGCTACAGGGAGAAAATAAAGTTTTATTCTTCCTGAAGCTGATCCAGTCCAGTTATCGGGGCTGGACCATTAACTCTTTACTATACTGTGAATGCGCTGTGAGGCAATTCTTACAAGCTTAGGCTGCTTTCACACATCCGTTTTTTCCTGTGCGGCACAATCCGGCACTTTGCAGGAAAAACGCGACCGTTTTTTTTTTGCTGCCGGTTGCGTTTCTCCTGCATAGACTTTAATTAGTGCCGCATGGGCTTGCGTTCCGTCCGGTTTTTGCCGCATGTGGCAGATTTAGCCGATGCGGCGGCCGAATGGAACGTTGCCTGGCACGTTTTTTTGTGCGGCAAAAAAACCCGCATCGCGCCGCATCCGGCCGATGCGGCGCATTTTTCAATGCATGCCTATGGACGCCGGATGTGGCGCGATGTGGCAAAAACCGCATCCGGCCGCCGCATGCGGTTTTGTCCACTGCGCATGCTCAGTAGCATGCCGCAAGCGGCAAAAACCGGATGGGCCGCATGTAAAAAATTTATGCAAAGGATGCGGTGTTTTCACCGCATCCGTTGCATAGGTTTCACAGCCGGATTGAGCCGCACGGCTCAAACCGGATGTGTGAAAGCAGCCTTAGGGTGCTTGGTTTGTGGCAAAAATTTGAGAATTTTTTGGAACAGATTAAGGCTAAGTTCACACGTCCTGTAGTCATCAGTTAGAATGGAACCATTGGGAAACTGATTTCTGCAGGATCCGTTTTTTTAACATAGAAATCTATGGACAACAGATCCATTAACGGATTGCTATTTAGCCATCTATTGTACTTGAATTTGTAACGTGTTCATTGTTTTTTTAACAGATCCATTAAAAATGTACGATAAATAGCAATCCGTCAACGCATCCATTGTCCATAGACTCCATGTTAAAAACAGATCCGGCTGACATGTTACTTAACAATGGACAAAAACGTTATGTTTGCACAACGTTTTTGCAAAAAAATCTCTAACAGATCCCTGATAACGGATGATTACTGGACATGTGAACCCAGCCTAAGCCACATCACTGTTAGGCTGAGTTCACATGCCCTGTAGTCATCCGTTAGAACGGAGGATCCTGCAGAGATCTGTTGGGGGAAAAAAGTTCTGCAAACTCAAATTTATTGACTTTTTTTTAAATAACTTGATTTCTCCGTTTTTTGTTTGTTTTTTTTTTTAAATTGGAGTCTATGGATCCGTTAACTGATTGCTATTTTCTCATGCATTTTCTTTTATTTGTAAAGGATCCTTTATTTGCTTACAGGATCCGTTTTAAATGGAAGATAAATAGCAATCCGTTAATGGATCCGTTCTCCCACAGACTTCATTGTTAACAAATACAGATCTAGCAATAATCAATTATTTAACCACAGAGAAAAAAAGTTGAGTTTGCAAAACTTTTTTTTGCCAACGGATCTCTTCAGGATCCGCTCTAACGTATGATTACTGGAAAGTGAACTCTGCCTTAAAGGGAACTGGTCACCTCAAGAAACACTACCTGTATATATAGTGGTGATCTGTTGTTGATATCATCTAAATATTATGTAGCCTGTTTAATGGAGCAGCAGCTACAGGGAAAAAAAATAAAGTTTTATTCTCCCTGCAGCTGATCCATTCACTGCTTACTATATGGTGACTGTGCTGTAATTGGCACTATGATTGACCGTCTTCTCTGCATACATATGTTGCACACACAGCGAAGCAAGCTGTCATAATGCAGGGGAGTGATCTAGCGCTCTCACTGTGTACTGATCAGTGACTGGAATCGTTCCCTGCGATGACTGGAAGTCAGCAGCTACAAGTAGATCAAAACTTCATTTTCTCCCTGGAGCTGTTGCTCTACTCAGCCAGCTACATGGGATCTAAATGCTATTTACTTGCAGATCACCCCTATATTTTCAGATAAGTAGCGATTCTCCAGATGACCGCTTCCCTCCCTTGCATTGCCATATGTCGGATGCACACGGAGACTTGGATACTCTCATTGTATGTGCTGATGTACAACCTTGGGCATACGCTTTTCCAACATGTACGGTGCATAGGGACATAGTCACATGTGGCACATATATGGGGTGAGAATCAATTCCAGTCATCCTAATGGGGCAATTTCATGTATTTCTGCAGGCGCCCTTCAGATGAAGGGACAGTCGCAGACATTTCTCCAGCCTCTTAGGGGCACTTTGCACGCTGCGACATCATTACTGCAATATCGTTGGGGTCAAATCGAAAGTGACGCACATCCGGCGCCGGTAACGACATCGCAACGTGTAAAGCCTAGATGCGCCGATAAACGATCGCAAAAGCGTCGAAAATCGGTGATCTGTGTAATGTCGGTCATTTTCATAATATCGCACCAATAGGAGATACGATGTTGTTCCTCGTTCCTGCGGCAGTACACATCGCTGTGTGTGAAGCCGCAGGAGCGAGGAACATCTCCTTACCTGCCTCCACCGGCTATGAGGAAGGAAGGAGGTGGGCGGGATGTTACGGCCGCTCATCTCCGCCCCTCCGCTTCTATTGGCCGCCTGCCGTCACTGTGACGCTGAACGAACTGCCCCCCTTAGGAAGGAGGCGGGTCGCCGGCCAGAGCGACGTCGCAGGGCAGATATGTGCGTGTGAAGCTGCCATAGCGATAATGTTCGCTACGGCAGCTATCACAAAATATCGCATGTGCGACGGGGGCAGTTACTATCGCGCTCGGCATCGCAGCATCGGCTAGCGATGTCGCAGCGTGCAAAGTACCCCTTAGTTGCATTTGGATATCCTAAAGTAAAGGTTCATCATTCCCTTCTCTTTGTGATCGGTTCCCATTTTTTCCTATAACAAATGTGATAACGGTGACGATAATGGTGTGTGAACTGGTCCTAATACTTCAGTACATGAGATGATCTGCATCTGATACTGTATTTACACTCAGTGATTATTTGTACCAGACAGACGAGTATAAATTGTCACATAAGTAGAATATAAGAATATAAACACATAAAACACAGGTCTAACAATAGCACATCGTCATATAACAACACAATAGTATTACCGGGATAGTAGCTGGTGTTATGTGTTGAACTAATGTTTGCTATATGTAAAGTTTCTAAAGGATTTGTCCATCTCTGCACTGGACTGAATTGGTTCTAAAGACTTAGAAAGTAATTAGCTGTCAAGGTAAAGGGTAATTTCCAAAATGATAAGTTATCGCTTTAATCCACCTGGGGGTCTGACTGCTAGGACCCTCGGCATTCAGAAATCGGGGCTCTTAGAATGGGATTCTGCAGCTCTGTTGTGAATAGAGCAGATATCTGCATAATTCTCAGCATTCATTGTCTATGAGACTGTTGGAAAAAGTAAAGTATTGTGATCAGCAAGTTCCAGTAGTCCCATAGTCAATGAATGAAGCAGACTGAGCATTCACAACTCTACTCCATTCATTGTCTATGAGAGTGTTGGAAAAAGTCAAGTATTGTGCTTAGTAGTTTCCAGTAGTCCCATAGACAATGAATGAAGCAGAATAAGCATTCACAATTCTACACCATTCATTGTCGATGAGACTGTTGGAAAAAGTCAAGTATTTTACTCAGCAATTTCCATTAGTCCCTTAGACAATGAATGAAGCAGATTGAGCATTCACAACTCTGCTCCATTCAAGACTGGGCTGCATTATAGGGTTCCCTGTGGATCAGTAATTTAGCCCTTATCTTATAGATAAAGGAAAACTTCTGTTTTTAGTATTAACCATTTAAAGACTGTGTTATGTTGGATGGTGCTCTGTGCATTACTTTCTATTGACAACCCTCCATATAGAGCAGAGCATTGTATGATCCCCAAATAACAGTGTATACATTGACCAGATACCACTTTCATGTAGTAGCCATAATAGCACTGCTATACAATGCTGCCAGCACCGTGTATTGCAAAAAGTGTACTGGACAGTAACATATACACTTAAAGCGCACCAACCACCAGGAATTTCCTATATAAACTAAAGCCAGTGCTATACTGGCGGTATCATGCTGATTCTATACATACCTTTAGTTGTGAGATCGGATGTATAGTTTCTGAAATACAGGCAAGTAAAGTTTGTCAAATGCTCTGTTATTTGATTGACAGCAGCTACAGAATATCTAATAGGTGGGTCGGGTTTTGTTAGTTATTCCCGCCTGGTTGGTCCTCTTTGAGTTTGGTGTGTACCCACCCCTGTCTGCCTGCAGATCCTTCCTCCCTCCCTCCTCACCCTGCAATAGCAAAGAAAGGAGAGGAAGGACAGGCAGCAGACACGGGAGGGAATAACTAGCAAAACCCGACCACCTATTAGATATTCTGTAGCTGCTATCAATCAAGTAACAGTGCATTTCACAAACTTTACTTGCCTGTATTACAGAAACTATACATCCGATCTCACACCTAAAGATATGTATAGAATCAGCCTGATAGTACCAGTATAGCACTGGCTTTAGGTTATATAGGAAAATCCTGGTGGCTGGTCCTCTTTAAGCTAATAACTAAGCAATGCGATGTCTAAATAATACTGTCATAAAACGAACATTCAAGGGGTTGTGCTGCAACCATATTGTCACTACCACAAAATAGTAGAGAGGTTGCTGATCACTGCTGTATCCCCTACAAATCGCGAGAAATAGGGTTCGGAGTAGAGAATATTATAGTCCACTGCGACCTCCGTCACTCCCATAGACTCTGATTAGAGCAGCAGTGTCCTTGCTTAATCCCACTCCCGTCACACGGGGAACTCAGGACCCCTGTTATTTTGTGATCAGTGAAGGTCCTGGAGGTGAGACCCCCAGCGATCACTAACTTATCACCTCCCTTGTTGTGATTGTGGGACTACCTCTGGACTAGCTAGATGCATCGGGGACTAGTCAATTTTGTTATAGGGCAAGGAAAAGATGACAAGTGTGCACTTGGCTCAATTTTTTGATCATTTATCATCACTTTCATTTTTTAAAAGAAATAGGGGGAAACCCCCCAAAAATGTGCAGATGCAAAGTGGAGTGGAAGTGAACGTGTAAAATATGGACTATCATACCCAATTATATTAATTAATTAAATAAATAAATAAATTCTTGGCCCTTCCATCGTAGAATGTTTTAACTTTTACCTGTTATCCACTTGTTTGTTCACCACCCACGAGGCACAGCTTAGACGTTCTCATTTGTGTCTCATCCCTACCTTATATCCTGGTGTATAACATTACTGTGTGCGCGGTATGTAATGCTATTATGTAGCCATGGAATGGCGGCATTATCAGACATCTTATTTTTTTTGTACTATTAATAATTTAGCTATATGACAGTATTAGGCTAAGTTCACATGTCCCGTAGTGATCCGTTAGAATGGGTCCCTTGGGAAACTGATCCATTTTTTTTTGTAACACTGGTGTCTATTGACAACGGATCCGTTAACAGATTGCTATTTAGCCATTTGTTGTACTTGTATTCGTAATGGATCAATGATTTGCTTAACGGATCTGTTACAAATGGGCGATACCCATTGTAAATGTGCAATAGATAGCAATCCGTTGCAAATGGGTGATAGATGGCAATCTGCAAATGGGTGATATATAGCAATCTGTTGCAAATGGGTGAAAGATAGCAATCTGTTTTAAATAGGGGATAGATAGTAATCCACTGCAAATGGGCAATAAATAGCAATCGGTTCTAAATAGGGGATAGATAGCAATCCCATGCAAATGGCGATAGAGAGCAATCCATTGCAAATGGGGGATAGATAGCAATCCGTTTAAATAGGGGATAGATAGCAATCCGTTACAAATATGCGAGAGATAGCAATCCATTCTAAATATGCGAGAGATAGCAATCCATTCTAAATAGGGGATAGATAGCAATCCATTGCAAATCGGCGAGAGATAGCGATCCATTCTAAATAGGGGATAGATAGCAATCCATTCTAAATATGCGAGAGATAGCAATCCATTCTAAATAGGGGATAGATAGCAATCCATTGCAAATCGGCGAGAGATAGCGATCCATTCTAAATAGGTGATAGCAATCCGTTCTAAATAGGGGATAGATAGCAATCCGTTCTAAATAGGGGATAGATAGCAATCCGTTCTAAATAGGGGATAGATAACAATCCGTTCTAAATAGGGGATAGATAGCGATCTGTTGTAAATAGGGGATAGATAGCAATCCGTTCTAAATAGGGGATAGATAGCAATCCGTTCTAAATAGGGGATAGATAACAATCCGTTCTAAATAGGGGATAGATAGCGATCTGTTGTAAATAGGGGATAGATAGCGATCTGTTGTAAATAGGGGATAGATAGTGATCCATTCTAAATAGGGGATAGATAGTGATCCGTTCTAAATAGGGGATAGATAGTGATCCGTTCTAAATAGGGGATAGATAACAATCCGTTCTAAATAGGGGATAGATAGCGATCTGTTGTAAATAGGGGATAGATAGCGATCTGTTGTAAATAGGGGATAGATAGTGATCCATTCTAAATAGGGGATAGATAGTGATCCGTTCTAAATAGGGGATAGATAGTGATCCGTTCTAAATAGGGGATAGATAACAATCCGTTCTAAATAGGGGATAGATAGCGATCTGTTGTAAATAGGGGATAGATAGCGATCTGTTGTAAATAGGGGATAGATAGCGATCTGTTGTAAATAGGGGATAGATAGTGATCCATTCTAAATAGGGGATAGATAGCAATCCATTGCAATTTGGTGATAGATAGCAATCCATTGCATATGGGCAATACCCATTTTAAATGTGCAGTAGATAGCAATCCGTTGCAAATGGGGGATAGATAGCAATCCATTGCAATTGGGTAATATATGGCAATCCGTTGCAAATGGGCGATACCCGTTTTAAATGTGCAATAGATAGCAATCCGTTAATGGATCTGTCCTCCATAGACTCTAAATGTTAAAAACGGATCCGGCCGACATCCGTTATTTTAAAACGGACAAAAGAGTTGTGTTTGCAGAGCTTTTTGCACGTGTACAGATCTCTGACGGATCCGTGATAACGGATGACTATGGGATCTGTGAACCCAGCCTAACCTTAACCCTGATGTGAAATAATGTGAGTGGTCAAAATCTATGCGCAAAGACAATGCGGAGAAAAAGCAAAATGTTTCATAGCGATTACCTCCAGCCCATTTCTTCATAGAAAAATGATTTTCAATGTTGTGTAAATGTCAAATATGATAATATCTAATTATAGCTATTACACATGGGTTCTGGTCATGCACTTGGCGTTCTGACATGTTACCTGCTGTTAGAGGCATATGGTATCTGTATCCCACATAACTAACGCACACGTCAGTGAGTGGAGATCGTATTCAACTGCAATGTCCTAGTTTAGTTCAGAAATGTTAAGGCAATAAATATGTCAGTAAGTATACGGTAGTGTAGGCAAAATATAAATATATATATATATATATAAAAATATATATATATATATATATATATATATATATATATAAAAATATATATATATATATATATATATATATATATATATATATATATATATATATATATATATATATAAATAAATGTGTGTAAAAATATGGAAATATTACATTCACCAACTGCTATTGTTAATTTGGAATTATATTCAGTAAACCCCACTGCTATAGATAGGATGGGTGTAAAGATCATCATGAATAGACAATGTATACAGCTACATCTCACCTGCCATGGATGTGTTAAACTTTTCATTACCCAATATATTTTTTTAGATTTTAGAAATATGTCTGGTGAGATGTGTCCAACCGCACCCGAAAATGCCCCTTTGTAGAAAATATTCATAGGTGTCTGATGTGTCCCAAAATGTCTCACTTTTCAGGACAGTTTTTTTTGAGTATTTAAAGAAATGCATGCAATTGGGGCTAAAAAGAATTTTTGCAATTGGGTTTCCATAAACGTTTTGCATCGTTTGCTTTCTATAGCCTCTGTGGTGCCGATGTCAATTGCTGGATGCAGAATGAGTTAACTGAGAATCTGTCAGTCATCTCACTATGATAGCCATGGGCCGGGTACCCACGATCAGGATTAGCATCATTTTGGAAGCAGCGTACTTCTGCTGTACCCAAAAAGCTGCGTTGTACAGTACAAGCACAGTGGATGGGATTTATAGAAATCTCCTGCGCACTGTGCTTCTATTGTACGCATCGGAAGCTCAGCTTTTCCAGCTGCCGCATGTCCGCAGCATGTCCATTTATGCTTGCGGAGATGTGAGTGTTCTCAGTGAGGAGAGCACAGTGAAAGTCTGCAGAGTGCAGAATCCTCATCATGAGCATGGACAGTGCGATCTCCCCCAATGAACACAAGCGTCTACACAAGGAGGGATGAACGCAGCGTGCCTGGATCATGGGAATGTACTCTAAAGTGTACTTTACACGCTGTGACATCGCTAGCGATGTCAAACGTGATAGCACCCGCCCCCGTCGTTCGTGCGACATTTGGTGCTTGCTGCCGTAGCGAACATTATTGCTACGGCAGCGTCACACGCACATACCTTGTCTGCGACGTCGCTGCGACCGCCGAACAATCCCTCCCTCAAGGGGGAGGTGCTTTCGGCATCATGGTGACGTCACTGTGGCGTCACTAAGCGGCCAGCCAATAGAAGCAGAGGGGCGGAGATGAGCGGGACGTAACATCTCGCCCACCTCCTTCCTTCCTCATTACCGGTGGTTGCAGGTAAGGAGATGTTCGTCGTTCCTGCGGTGTCACACACAGCGATGTGTGCTACCGCAGGAACGAAAAACAACATCGTACCTGTGGCAGCAGCGATATTAAGGAAAGGAGCGACGTGTCAACGATCACCGTTTTTGAACGATTTTGCGATTGTTGATCGTTGCTCCTTGGTGTCACACGCTGCAATGTCGCTACCGGCGCCGGATGTGCGGCACTAACGACGTGACCCCGACGATATATCGGTAGCGATGTCGCAGCGTGTAAAGCCCCCTTAAGGCTGTGTGTCCACGATGAGCTTTTATCGCATTTTTGATGCTGCATATTTTCGCTGCAACGTTTACAGTTTCAACAAAGTAGATGGGATTAATAGGAATCTCCTGTCTACTGTGCCTCTGACCAGCGGTGCATTTTCCCAATCTGCGGCATGACAATTTCTCTTGTGGGTATTCTCCGTTTACTGTGTGGAATTTCCACATAGATCGTATTAGATAAGGAAAACGTATTTGGATTGCATTTCTGCACCGATTTATGGATGCTAATTCCAGCCTGACTGCAGGATTTAGGACCTGAACTGAAGCTTCATAGATCCTGGATCAGGGCCGTATTTGCCACTAGGCACCCGTGGTCCCGTGCCTGGGGCGGCGCGTTGCGATAGGCGGCACTTTCTGGCAGCAAAAAAAAGTAATTTTTTTTACATCCTCTCCTGATGAACCTTCATTTCGAGTCTATATTCCTGCAGTAGGGCTGGGATTGTATTTATAATACATGGAAACAAATGGGAATGTAATACACTGATATGAAACTGGCTTTAGCATATTATAGGAAAATCATGTGAACAAATCTGAAAATTGTTTATTAAAGGTTTTGTCCCATAAATAACAAACACTAACGAGCAAAAGGGTAACAATGTTTTGACCTTTTGACTTTCAGGCTCCTTATCTCTCCATCCACTACAGCTTTGAACGTCAGACGACCTTCATTTTATAGACAATCATCTCGGCTATGTCATACATAAATTCCACTTGTAGCTATTTAGCCTATGATTAGCTATGCAGATTCTTGTCATGTTACTGCATTGTTCTGGTTTTGCTCCTGAAAATCAAAATTTTTGATTAGTTTGTTAGTATTTTGTAAATCCACCTTTGGCTTCCAACACTGCCTGAATCCTTCTGGGCTCTCAATCAGATTAAAGCATGTCTCAACCGAAATCTGATCCCAGGTCACTTTTACACGTTCCCAGTGTTGGTGCATAATGGCTGACTTGGGTATGTATACAGCTTTTTCTTCAACTCTACCCACAAGTGTTCTATTAGGTTGACGTCTGGGGACTGTGTGGACAATCCAGACCCTCTACTTCATTGTCATTAAACCATTTCTTCACCAATCTCGTATGCTTTGGGTCATTGTCCTGCTGGAACACTATGTCATCCTTTTCATACCCATAGTACTCAAGTGTATGAAGTAACTCGTCTTGTAGGATACTCACATATTGCCCAGCATTGAGACCACCATTGATCCTGGTCAAGTATCCAACGCATTTGGCTGTGAAACACCTCAATCTCATCAGGCTTCCTCCAACAAACTTGTCAGTTTCTTCAATTTCTTGATCCGTTAGCTTCTTTTTCCCCTTGTTATTTCCAGACCCAGTTGCACCTATCATAGCCTAGTCTATTGACTTTCATCTCATAGCTTCAAATCAACCATTTCCATCCTTCTACTGTCCACGTTTTGTGCTTTTTTGCAACCTCAAGCTGATGCTTCTTATGATGATATTGAAGTTGAGGCTTCTCTACCATTCCAGACTTGTGTAACATGCGTCACACGGTGCTTGCATGGACGTCTGCGATCTCACGATTATGAAGCATTCGAGTCGCCTCCACTGCCGTGTTTGTAGCACCAGATCTGATGGACCTTGTGATGAGCTGACTTATTGATTCCGGTATTTTGTCTGGACGTCCTCGTCTTGGCTATTGAAATGATGGACGGACTTCATTCCGTATTCTTCCAACTATCATAGCACTCACATGATACCTGTTTGCAATTTTCTTGGCCGAGAGACCGCTATCGATGAGCTGGATGATGCAGTTTCCAATTTTCTTGGCCGAGAGACCGCTATTGATGAGCTGGATGATGCGGTTTCCAATTTTCTTGGCCGAGAGACCGCTATCGATGAGCTGGATAATGCTGTTTCCAATTGTCTTGGCTGAGAGACCGCTATCTATGAGCTGGATGATGGTGTTTCCAATTTTCTTGTCCGAGAGACCGCTATCGATGAGCTGGATGATGCTGTTTCCAATTGTCTTGGCTGAGAGACCGCTATCGATGAGCTGGATGAAGCGGTTTCCAATTGTCTTGGCTGAGAGACCGCTATCGATGAGCTGGATGATGCGGTTTCCAATTTTCTTGTCCGAGAGACCGCTATCGATGAGCTGGATGATGCTGTTTCCAATTTTCTTGTCCGAGAGACCGCTATCGATGAGCTGGATGATGCTGTTTCCAATTTTCTTGTCCGAGAGACCGCTATCGATGAGCTGGATGATGCGGTTTCCAATTTTCTTGTCCGAGAGACCGCTATCGATGAGCTGGATGATGCTGTTTCCAATTTTCTTGTCCGAGAGACCGCTATCGATGAGCTGGATGATGCTGTTTCCAATTTTCTTGTCCGAGAGACCGCTATCGATGAGCTGGATGATGCGGTTTCCAATTGTCTTGGTTGAGAGACCGCTATCGATGAGCTGAATGATGCTGTTTCCAATTGTCTTGGCTGAGAGATCGCCATCGATAAGCTGGATGATGCTGTTTCTAATTGTCTTGGCTGAGAGATCGCTATCGATAAGCTGGATGATGCTGTTTCCAATTGTCTTGGCTGAGAGACCGCTATCGATGAGCTGGATGATGCTGTTTTCAATTGTATTGGCTGAGAGACCGCTAATGATGAGCTGGATGATGCGGTTTCCAATTTTCTTGTCTGAGAGATCGCTATCGATGAGCTGGATGATGCTGTTCCCAATTTTCTTGGCCAAGAGACCGCTATCAATGAGCTGGATGATGCGGTTCCCCATTTTTGGAAAATCTTCTTCACGGCTGCTCCTTGATTTCAACCAGTGACATTTTGGTTAGGAATTAATCTAATAACACCCTGAGCTATTAGGGAATGTGTGAACAAGATATAAATTGTTTTATACAGGAAGAAAAAGAATTTTCCACCAGTAGCAAAACAGTAACAATGCAGTGACATGGCAAGAATCGGCATAACTAATCATATGCTAAATAGTTGCAAGTCAAGTTTATGTATGAGATAGGCAAGATGATTGTCTATAAAATGAAGGTCGTCTCATGCTCAAAGATGTAGTGGATGGTGAGATATGCAGCCTGAATATCAAAAATTCAAAACATTGTTACCCTTTTGCTTGTCAGTGTATCTCCTTTTCACAGGATAGATGATAAATGCATGTTCACTGGAGAAGAGGCTGTTATGATTCCCACAAATACTGAGTATGGAGGTCCATGTGTGAATGGTGTGATAACGAGCATGTGCGACATATAGCGGTGTTTGCACTAGCCCACTAACACTTTATTTATATAGGGGGGGCTTTAGGAGCCCAGTTCTAGTGAATGGTCATAGATTTAACATGTAAGTTTAGATAGCCAGATTTGTTTTGCTGATTTATTGCTAAACCCACCTATTTTACGAAGTATACTGCACCCTTTAAACACAGCACCACTCACGCTTCATTTATTTTTATTTTTTTTAAAGACGATAGTATTTAATTTGATCTAAATGTTATGTATCCATAAGTGGAGGTGTCTATTTAACCTTGAATGAGTTCCCTTGGCCAAGCAGTTACCCATAAATGTAGTCATCCGCTACAATGTAAGTGATAAACTGCCGCAATTAACAAGAGGCTAAAGAAGCAATGTTTATGAAGGCATATAACATTTCCTAATCTCACCCCATTAGAGTCCCCTAGGAAGAAGCAATGCACTAAGAGTCTGTGGGCTGAATTCTATGAAGTAATAAACATTACTGAGCCATCTTACACTACACAATATGCCACCCTCCTGACAACCTGACACCCTACAGAAAGTCCAAAATAAAGGAAAGACATGACTACCGGGGAGGGTGATTACATGGTATCAGTTAGTATGTAAAATATGGCTATATGCACATGTCGTCCCAAATATCTGTCCCGTCACAGAGGGCAAGGATTCAGTTTATTACTTTAGCCATGTATAGTTAAGTGGTTCCTTGACACCCACCCCTAGGGCATATTCTCCTAACAACCCTTCTTTTGTGCTCCTAAACTCCCCTTGTGACCATCCAGTTCTCCAAGCAGGTGACACACTTAATCTTCTGATGCTTACTTGAACAAAACATGGTTGCCACATCATTTAAGATCTGGAAATCAGGGGTGGATCGGAGGTCTTGCACTTAATCGGGGAGAAGTTACGTCTCAATGGTGCATATTAGAGAAGAGTGGATCGCTTCGTGCAAGGCCGATCCACTGTTCAGGTCAATGCACTCTGGCCGTGGACAGGAGCGTCATAAACTTCCTGACCTTCTGACATACCGGGCTCATCTTATGATTTGGTATGCCATCATGTTATTATTTGTGCACCGAATGGCACATAGTTGATTTCATGCCAGGTTGGCGAATCATATACCACACTAAGGAATCTGGAAGGTCAGGAAATTCGTGCAGTTTCTGTCCATAGCCGGAGAAAACTTACCTTGACCATGGACCAGGTTTATGCGAAGCCACTAGCTCATCTCTAATTTACATCCCTTAAAGCAGTGGTCCCTAAGGTTTATGACCTTGAGATCCATATGCAGCTCTGAGAGAGGGTCATGAGCCACATCCATCTATGAAAGAGGCTTGCAACCCACCTCTAGTTCTGAGAGAGGGTTGTGAGCCACATCGATCTCTGAGAGGGTCGCAACCCACATCTAGCTCTGAGAGAGTGTCATCAGCCACATTCAGCTCTGAGATTCGCAAGCCATATCCAGCTCTGAGAGAGGGTCACAACCCACATTTAGCTCTGAGAGAGGGTTGTGAGCCACATCTAGCTCAGAGTGGGTCGTGACTCGTGAGCCACATCCAGCTCTCACCCTTCTCACAGTGGTGTCAACGAGAGTCCCCAATACCGGTATAATGACAGCCAAAGCTTCTCCACAGAAATCACACTGAGGTAGCATACCATGATCTATGGGATCCTAGCCTACCCCATCCAGATATAGTCTTCTGTGCAGGACTACTCACAAAAGGCATCTTCTGGATATCTGCTCTTCATAGCTGTTTGCTACACCAGGTGCTAGTGCATCAAGCTAGCAGACAGCCGCGAGCCACACATCACGGGCTTGTGAGCCACACATCACGGGCTTGTGAGCCACACATCACGGGCTCGTGAGCCACACATCACGGGCTCGTGAGCCACACATCATGGGCTCGTGAGCCACATGTGGTTCCCGAGCTACAGGTTGGAGACCCTTGCCTTAAAGTTACATTATATGCTAGATATGGGCCTTGTTTAAGTTGGCCAAGTATCCTTTGCTACTGAGTGCTGAGAAGTTACCCAGGGATCTACTCTGCAGGGCATCAAGTGTAGTAAAACCTATCCAAGAGCCATGGAGAGAACCAGCAAATGGACACAACACAAGGTCCTCGGGTTCTGTTGGACAGTATTATACTGTAGCCAAGTGGGTGCAGTCCACCTCCAGTCTATGGAGCTTACGGGGGGCTAAAAAGTTCCTGTGACCCATAGGAGAAAATCAAAACTATGAAAGACCTGTGAGAATTAGAGATTATTCATTGAAGACCACAAACATCAAATTATGCTAAATTAATGTTTGCAATGTGCCCACTCTCTTCTCTGTGGGCCACTGTAACCTCTTGGCTTCTTGAAAAGGAATATCAGGTAGTATAGCCTGCAGAGTATAGTCACGGCCATTGGACAGAGTAGTCATCACACCCTAGTCTTACTCAAGTAGAGCGCGTTTCCTTTTACTTAGTGTTTCCTACCTATAAAATAATTATATAGGGTAATTGTGACAGTGGTGGATTCTTCAGATGGTTTTGAAAATAGAATCTAAGAAAATAATTACCCAATGTTAAAAAGAAGCCATCGGCAAGTGATGTTAGCAGGCCCCATATCTAATGGCTACTCTCCTATGAGGTATATATCATGGAAAACAAAGATGGATCTGACCGGCCTGTGTCTTTTAGTTACCAATGAGGATCACAACACTATGAAATCAAGGAAAATCACAGCAAAGCTTAAAGAAATATGACAAATGTACATACTGAGAGTTGTCCTGACAGGAACTGGGGAACATCACGCAACATTCCAGGGCTCATGGGGGACGTAACGGATATGGAGGGACGATCCATTTTCTGGGATTCAAAGGAACTAGAACCTTATAATCATATGTTAAAAAAAAGAAATAAATACAAGGTGAACAAAAATGATTTTTTCAAATACAGACACTTTTTTCCAAAGATTAGAATGAGTTACAGTAGAACAGTGACAGTGTTTGATAAGTGCAGCCTTGGTTCACATTTTGGGAAATATACCTTATGTCCAACATACAATTCTCATAGGCTGGGTGTCCTTTTGACAAATGTTTGGCCAATATATGTCCCTATACCTTCCCTGAAAATAAGCCCTGGCATGATTTCACAGCATTTTTAGAGTTTGCTTGAAATATAAGCCCTACTCCAAAAAGAAACCTTAGTTACAGTCAGGGAGGACGTTAAGGGGGTGTCAAACTGTGCAATTACTCAGGACCCCTACTCTAAAAAGGACCCCAGCATGTGTATTCTGAGGTTAACATTATTTAAGGACCATTGGTGACTTCACAGTCAGGTGACCACAATGTTACCAAAGGTCTCTTAATTATAGGGGTATAAAGCTGAGGAGGTGACAGGTTGGTATGTATGAGCAACATGTGAGTGTGTATGTGCATTTTATATATATATATATATATATACATACACACACACACATACATACATATACATACACACACACGCGCACGCTGTTCATACATATCAATCCGTCACCTCCTCAGCTTTATACCCCTGTAGTTAAGAGACCTTTGATAACATCATGGTCACATGACTGCGAAGTCACCAAAGGTCCTTGAACAATCTTAACCTCGGAATACACATGCCTAAAGGCCCCGTTACATGCAACGACGTATCTAATGATATATCGCCGGGGTCACAGATTTCGTGACGCACATCCGGCATCGTTAGCGACGTCGTTGCGTGTGACACCAACGAGCGGCCGTTAACGATGGAAAATACTCACCAAATCGTCCATCGTTGACACGTCGTTCCCGAGGCAGCACACATCGCTATGTGTGACACCACGAGAACGACAAACTACAGCTTACCTGCGGCCGCCAGCAATGAGGAAGGAAGGAGGTGGGCAGGATGTTATGGCCGCTCATCTCTGCCCCTCCGCTTCTATTTGGCGGCCGCTTAGTGACGCCGCACAAACCGCCCCCCTTAGAAAGGAGGCGGTTCGCTGGCCACAGCAACGTCGCTAGGCAGGTAAGTCCGTGTGACGGCTCCTAACGATATTGTGTGCCACGGGCAGCGATTTGCCCATGACGCACAAATGACAGAGGCGGGTACGCTCGCTGGCGATATCGCTGCGTGTAAAGCCCCCTTAAGAGTGGGGATCCTGAGAAATTGCGCAGTTTGACTCCCTGTAACCTGTAATGTCCTCCCTGATTGTAACTAGGGTTTATTTTCGGAGTAAGGCTTACATTTCAAGCATTTCAGGGGGGTGTCATGCACAACATTCCACATTCATTCTTGAACAAAAAAAAATAAACTAACATGATTCTCCAAACCCTGTATGTGTGTGTGTGTTTGTGTGTATATATATATATATATATATATATATATATATATATATATATATCTCCCTATATATATATATATATATATATATATATATATATATCTCCCTATATATCTCCCTATATATACATATATATATATATATATATATATATATGTGTATGTATATATATGTATATAGATATATATAGTGAAATCTTGGATTAAAAGTAACTTGGTTTGAGAGCGTTTTGCAAGACAAGCAAAGCTTTTTATGAAATTGTAACTTGGTTTAAGAGCAATGCATTGCAAGAAGAGCAACTACTCAACGTGCACATGTCTGCTTCTGTCCTTTCATCGCACTCAGACCCGCTCTGGAAGTAATTTTCTGTACATATACTGTATACAGTATACCATTGTACAGTTTATACTATGTAGCAGTGTGGATATAGTATTGTACGCTCTTTCGTCTAACCAGTGCAGCAAACTGCTTATACTGTACCTTTCACACAGTAACAATTTTATTGTACGATAAAGTGCAGTTTAATTTGTTCTATATGCTTTTGCAAGTTTGTATAAATACAGTAAATATTTTTGGGTTGTGGAACGAATTGTCAGCGTTTCAATTATTTTATTTATTTAAATATGCTTTGATATAAGAGTAACTTGGTTTAAGAGCACACTCACGGTGAATTATGCTCGTAATCCAAGGTTTCACTGTAATATATATATATATATATATATATATATATATATATATATATATATATATATAGCAGAGATTTGCTCAGGTCAGGATGCTGTAAAGAGGCTCACACAGGCGTATAGGGCGATACGTAAGGGTTTTAATCACACTTATGGTGACAGGCAGCAGTTCAAAAGGAAAAAAAACAACAAGAGAGTCCATTTCCTCTGTTCTATTTGTTCCACAGGACTGGAGCACACGCTTTCCGGGTAGGTTGCCAGTCACACCGCAGTAATCACGTACAGACACCGCCCGGCAGTGTGAGATAGCAGCTCCTCCTTGAGATCCTGGTGACCCACTGAGCTGTTTTTCCAGCCCCAGTTCTCTAAACACTATGTACTGAGCACAGAGCACCTTATGCCTCCCTAATTGCTGCAGCTGTGTTTTCAGGCGTTGCCCGAAAAACCTGGATAATTAGAAGGCTTTCAGGCCAGAGTTCTGCTTTTTCCGGCCAGAACCTCAGCAAAACCACATTTTGCCAGGAGGAATATACCTACCATCCAGTATGGCACCACAATATATATATATACTAGCAGTTTATTTTGTTTCTATAGCAACCACTGACAGTTGCTATTAATAGCTTATAACTCCCACCTCCATTCAGTTTAATGGAAGGAGGATTTTGGAGATTAACTGTAAAGCGCGGGGTTAAATTTTCCCGTCAAAACATAGTCTATGACGTTCCCTGGGTCACATGAGGGGTCTGTGCAAAATTTCGTGATTGTAAATGCAACGGTGCGGATTCCTTTAGCGGACATACACACATACATACACTGAGCTTTATATATTAGATATATATATACACATACAGTACAGACCAAAAGTTTGGACACACCTTATCTCTAGAACAACTATTAAGGGGAGAATTTGTGCAGCAGGCCTTCATGGTAAAATAGCTGCTAGGAAAACACTGCTAAGGACAGGCAACAAGCAGAAGAGACTTGTTTGGGATATAGAACACAAGCAATGGACATTAGACCAGTGGAAATCTGTGCTTTGGTCTGATGAGTCCAAATTTGAGATCTTTGGATCCAACCACCATGTCTTTGTAGAAAAGGTGAACGGATGGACTCTACATAGCTGGTTCCCACCGTGAAGCATGGAGGAGGAGGTGTGATGGTGTGGGGGTGCTTTGCTGGTGACACTGTTGGAGATTTATTCAAAATTGAAGGCATACAGAACCAGCATGGCAACCACAGCATCTTGCAGCGGCGTGCTATTCCATCCGGTTTGCGTTTAGTTGGACCATCATTTATTTTTCAACAGGACAATGACCCCAAACACACCTCCAGGCTGTGTAAGGGCTATTTGACTAAGAAGGAGAGTGATGGGGTGCTACGCCAGATGACCTAGTCTCCACTGTCACCAGACCTGAACCCAATCAAGATGGTTTGGGGTGAGCTGGACCGCAGAGTGAAGGCAAAAGGGCCAACAAGTGCTAAGCATCTCTGGGAACTCCTTCAAGACTGTTGGAAAACCATTTCCGGTGACTACCTCTTGAAGTTCATCAAGAGAATGCCAAGAGTGTGCAAAGCAGTAATCAAAGCAAAAGGTGGCTACTTTGAAGGACCTAGAATATAAGACATATTTTCAGTTGTTTCACACTTTTTTGTTAAGTATTTCATTCCACATGTTTTAATTCATAGTTTTGATGCCTTCAATGTGAATCTACAATTTTTAGAGTCATGAAAATAAAGAAAACTCTTTAAATGAGGTGTGTCCAAACTTTTGGACTGTACTGTGTGTGTGTGTGTATATATATATATACATATTATACACATATATATATATATATATATATATATATATATATATATATATATATATATATATATATATATATATATATATATGGTATATATAATTTTATATATATATATATATATATATATATATGTGTATATATATATTTATTATATATATACACACACACACATACCCACACGCGCGTCTTGTGTTACACACAGTTTGGACATTCATGTTGATGATCCAGAATGTGATATGATTATATTTGAATTAGTGTTGATCTTTATTTTGTTCATTTTTGTTATTGAACAAAATAAAGATCAACACTAATTCAAATATAATCATATCACATTCTGGATCATCAACATGAATGTGGATTGTTGTGCATGGAAAAAAAAGATAAGACATTCCCCTGAAAATAAGCCCTAATCCATCTTTCGGAACAAAAAAAAATAATAAGGCCCTGTCTTATTTTTGTAGAAACACGGTTCTATGATTTAAATGTTTTGAAAAGTGTAGCTGACCATGAATTCCAATACAACATTCAGTGGGAATCAATAGGCATACAGTTATGTCTGTGATCAATCCAACCAAACCCAATGACAAATGTAGTTACTGAAAACGTCATCTCGTCCAGTATGAAATGCAGCCCATCATCAGCAGTTTTTTTTCTACGTGCGGCCCATTTACCCAACCGGGTTTGAGAGCCCTGGTTTACCTAGTATTGTTATGGGATCCAATGCATTGAGCAGATTTTAGCAGCATGCTGTAGTAATCCCAGGGGTAGACATATCTAGTGTCACTTACAGGATGGGACGTAATGGGCTGCGATTGTTTAACTACTGGCTGCACTTCTCAAATACCGGCCCATATCAACAACACAAATATATAACCCAGACCACTCACTGGAATCCTGGGGGGCATGTGTGCTATCAGGTATCCGGGGGATATCTCTGAAACGAAAAGTTACAACAATCATGCTCAACATTTCATCAATCAGGCATTTGTACAAGAATATATTACAAGACCACATTTATATCAATATTTAAGTGTAAGTAAAAACTATAAAATAAGAGAAGCATAACCCAATGCCCATTAGTAAGTAACTACCCAGTAACCTCAGAGAGGTATTTCCTAGAATATGCCATCACTGTATGATCAGTGGCCGTTCACCAATAAATATTGGCATCACTAATTCTCATTTTAGTGAATTGAATTTAAAGGGGCTTTATAGATAAAGCTGCTCTGGATTGGTGGGAGGAGCCCAGAGTTGGACTCTGACCAATCAGAAAGTGGTAGTATACAGGAATACTCCCTTAGAGGGCTATTCCCAAGAAGACAAATGCTTAAAATTGCAATGTGCTTGCCCAGTTATCAGTGGTGGTCGGTCTTCTAGGCAAGGAGGTCTTTTTATAGAGCTTGGAGGGCTGCTGTAGAGTTGACTGGGCGGCTTCAGTGCCACTGTGTTCCCCTAATGATGAAGAGCCAGAGAGTGCCCACTTCGGGTCAGCGGCACAACCAGCCCACTGGTCCGAACTGTCAATCAAGACCGCAGCACTCCTGAAGAAGGATACTGACAATACATATTTAAAGGGAATCTGTCAGCAGCTTTTGTTATGTAATCTGAGGACAGCATGCTGTAGGGGTTAAAAAACAAAAAGCAACTGTGCCTCTCTTATCTTTGTGTGCTATTGTTTAGTTAAACTAATGGCTTAATTACCCTGTGATTAACATTGCTAGGTCTAGCTGGCATGTGCATGGAAGTCTAACATGCCCCCTGCTGTGATTGACACCTCACAGTCAATGTACAGTGTCCATAGAGAGCCTGGTGTGGACAGGACAGCTCCTCGGGCTCAGCTACATGCTTAAAACTCAATTCTTTGATTATGTGAGAAAGGTTGCAGCCACTGGATTCAGAATCTCCTTGCCTACATTATCGAGCAAAAACCTGCTGACAGATTCCCTTTCAGAAGTTTTTCCACACCTCAACGATCCTATCCTAATACTTGTATGTAGTAGGTGTAATTATATTACTATTACAAAATATCTCCAATTAGAAATGTAGTATAGTTCTTCTGATTCACTTGCCTCATGTGCAGGGCACTGCAGGACCTTAGATAGTTGCTGATGGTCGTAACCATGGATATCTAAGGTCCTGCAATGCCCTGCACATGAAGTAAGTGACATAATGAATCAGGAGAACTATACTACATTTCTACTTAAAGGCATTTGCTAATATTATTATTATTACACCTACTGCATATTAGGATAGGATCTTGAAGATGGGAAGAACCCTTTAACTCTATACTCATTAGTCATGAAATGCTTGGTTAAGTATGACTGCGGTTCTGTTTACATTTGGTCTATCACAGGAGTAGAAAATGAAAATGCTGGATCCCTTAAAAGGCGGGCATCAACAGCAACCACGGACCCCGTCGACTATAAAGGGTTTGAGAAAACCTACAAAATTTATTGACGATTTACATGGATGGATTTTGGTCCATAATAAATCCTGTTCGACAATATAACATGTTAATTATCTCTCATTTATGGCCCTTTTACACTAACCGATGCAAACTGTATGGCATGATTGAGTTTGGTCCGTCTACCGGTTGCCCATTGTCAGCCGCTCATCTATGATACGCACGTTATTTTACTCTATTATTATTACCACATGGCCCCTTTAACCTACACACAATAAATAATGTCCTTCACATTTACTCACCCTATCGGTCTGGAGACCACTAATTCTACTTGTGCCTCGGGTTTGGACTCCAGAATGATATTGTAAACTTCTTCGAAAGTGGCGCCTTGTAAAATCCGCCCATTCCATTCTAAAACTTCATCACCTGAAGGCAAATTATTGTACACACGTTACTTAAAGCTGTGGCCTTCATCGTAAATCACATTTTGGGTCTGTGATGAGACAACCCCATTAAACATCAGAATAGTAATATTGCAAATCTATAGAGGAATGATTGACAACCACAATTCTGGATGAGCACTTCGTTTTTAGATTGTCTGGATTAATTGCCCAAGCAAAGTCGGTAGTAAAAGCAGTGGTGTATAATACAGAGAGAAGCAGCAAGAAGCACCGCGGACTGTATAATACAGAGAGAAGCAGCAAGAAGCATCCCGGTCTATATAATACAGAGAGAAGCAGCAAGAAGGACCACAGATTGTATAATACAGAGAGATGCAGCAAGAAGCACCGCGGTCTATATAATACAGAGAAAAGCAGCAAGAAGCATCGCGGTCTGTATAATACAGAGAGAAGCAGCAGGAAGGACCACGGACTGTATAATACAGAGAGAAGCAGCAAGAAGCATCGCGGTCTGTATAATACAGAGAGAAGCAGCAAGAAGCACCGCGGACTGTATAATACAGAGAGAAGCAGCAAGAAGAACCACGGACTGTATAATACAGAGAGAAGCAGCAAGAAGGACCACGGACTGTATAATACAGAGAGATGCACCAAGAAGGACCACGGACTGTATAATACAGAGAGATGCAGCAAGAAGCACCGCGGACTGTATAATACAGAGAGAAGCAGCAAGAAGGACCACGGACTGTATAATACAGAGAGATGCAGCAAGAGGCACCGCGGACTGTATAATACAGAGAGAAGCAGCAAGAAGCACCGCGGACTGTATAATACAGAGAGAAGCAGCAAGAAGCACCGCGGACTGTATAATACAGAGAGAAGCAGCAAGAAGCACCGCGGACTGTATAATACAGAGAGAAGCAGCAAGAAGCACCGCGGACTGTATAATACAGAGAGAAGCAGCAAGAAGCACCACGGACTGTATAATACAGAGAGAAGCAGCAAGAAGCATCGCGGTCTGTATAATACAGAGAGAAGCAGCAAGAAGCACCGCGGACTGTATAATACAGAGAGAAGCAGCAAGAAGCATTGCGGTATGTATAATACAGAGAGAAGCAGCAAGAAGCACCGCGGACTGTATAATACAGAGAGAAGCAGCAAGAAGCACCGCGGACTGTATAATACAGAGAGAAGCAGCAAGAAGAACCGTGCGTGGTCTATATAATACAGAGACAAGCAGCAAGAAGCACCGCGGACTGTATAATACAGAGAGAAGCAGCAAGAAGCACCGCGGACTGTATAATACAGAGAGAAGCAGCAAGAAGCACCGCGGACTGTATAATACAGAGAGAAGCAGCAAGAAGCATCGCGGTCTGTATAATACAGAGAGAAGCAGCAAGAAGCACCGCGGACTGTATAATGCAGAGACAAGCAGCAAGAAGCACCGCGGTCTATATAATACAGAGAAAAGCAGCAAGAAGCATCGCGGTCTGTATAATACAGAGAGAAGCAGCAAGAAGCACCGCGGACTGTATAATACAGAGAGAAGCAGCAAGAAGCACCGCGGACTGTATAATACAGAGAGAAGCAGCAAGAAGCACCGCGGACTGTATAATACAGAGAGAAGCAGCAAGAAGCACCGCGGACTGTATAATACAGAGAGAAGCAGCAAGAAGCACCGCGGACTGTATAATACAGAGAGAAGCAGCAAGAAGCACCGCGGACTGTATAATACAGAGAGAAGCAGCAAGAAGCATCGCGGTCTGTATAATACAGAGAGAAGCAGCAAGAAGCACCGCGGACTGTATAATACAGAGAGAAGCAGCAAGAAGCACTGCGGACTGTATAATACAGAGAGAAGCAGCAAGAAGCACCGCGGACTGTATAATACAGAGAGAAGCAGCAAGAAGCACCGCGGACTGTATAATACAGAGAGAAGCAGCAAGAAGCACCACGGACTGTATAATACAGAGAGAAGCAGCAAGAAGCATCGCGGTCTGTATAATACAGAGAGAAGCAGCAAGAAGCACCGCGGACTGTATAATACAGAGAGAAGCAGCAAGAAGCACCGCGGACTGTATAATACAGAGAGAAGCAGCAAGAAGCACCGCGGACTGTATAATACAGAGAGAAGCAGCAAGAAGCACCGCGGACTGTATAATACAGAGAGAAGCAGCAAGAAGCATTGCGGTATGTATAATACAGAGAGAAGCAGCAAGAAGCACCGCGGACTGTATAATACAGAGAGAAGCAGCAAGAAGCACCGCGGACTGTATAATACAGAGAGAAGCAGCAAGAAGAACCGTGCGTGGTCTATATAATACAGAGACAAGCAGCAAGAAGCACCGCGGACTGTATAATACAGAGAGAAGCAGCAAGAAGCACCGCGGACTGTATAATACAGAGAGAAGCAGCAAGAAGCACCGCGGACTGTATAATACAGAGAGAAGCAGCAAGAAGCATCGCGGTCTGTATAATACAGAGAGAAGCAGCAAGAAGCACCGCGGACTGTATAATGCAGAGACAAGCAGCAAGAAGCACCGCGGTCTATATAATACAGAGAAAAGCAGCAAGAAGCATCGCGGTCTGTATAATACAGAGAGAAGCAGCAAGAAGCACCGCGGACTGTATAATACAGAGAGAAGCAGAAAGAAGCACCGCGGACTGTATAATACAGAGAGAAGCAGCAAGAAGCACCGCGGACTGTATAATACAGAGAGAAGCAGCAAGAAGCACCGCGGACTGTATAATTCAGAGAGAAGCAGCAAGAAGCATCGCGGTCTGTATAATACAGAGAGAAGCAGCAAGAAGCACCGCGGACTGTATAATACAGAGAGAAGCAGCAAGAAGCACCGCGGACTGTATAATACAGAGACAAGCAGCAAGAAGCACCGCGGTCTGTATAATACAGAGAGAAGCAGCAAGAAGCACCGCGGACTGTATAATACAGAGACAAGCAGCAAGAAGCACCGCGGTCTATATAATACAGAGAAAAGCAGCAAGAAGCATCGCGGTCTGTATAATACAGAGAGAAGCAGCAAGAAGCACCGCGGACTGTATAATACAGAGAGAAGCAGCAAGAAGCACCGCGGTCTGTATAATACAGAGAGAAGCAGCAAGAAGCACCGCGGACTGTATAATACAGAGAGAAGTAGCATGAAGCACCGCGGTCTATATAATACAGAGACAAGCAGCAAGAAGCATCGCGGACTGTATAATACAGAGAGAAGCAGCAAGAAGCACCGCGGACTGTATAATACAGAGAGAAGCAGCAAGAAGCACCGGGGACTGTATAATACAGAGAGAAGCAGCAAGAAGCACCGCGGACTGTATAATACATAGACAAGCAGCAAGAAGCATCCCGGTCTATAAATTACAGAGAAAAGCAGCAAGAAGCATCGCGGACTGTATAATACAGAGAGAAGCAGCAAGAAGAACCGTGCGTGGTCTATATAATACAGAGACAAGCAGCAAGAAGCACCGCGGACTGTATAATACAGAGAGAAGCAGCAAGAAGCACCGCGGACTGTATAATACAGAGAGAAGCAGCAAGAAGCACCGCGGACTGTATAATACAGAGAGAAGCAGCAAGAAGCACCGCGGACTGTATAATACAGAGAGAAGCAGCAAGAAGCACCGCGGACTGTATAATACATAGACAAGCAGCAAGAAGCATCCCGGTCTATAAATTACAGAGAAAAGCAGCAAGAAGCATCGCGGACTGTATAATACAGAGACAAGCAGCAAGAAGAATCGTGGTCTATATAATACAGAGACAAGCAGCAAGAAGCACCGCGGTCTGTATAATACAGAGACAAGCAGCAAGAAGCATCGCGGACTGTATAATACAGAGACAAGCAGCAAGAAGCATCGCGGTCTGTATAATACAGAGAGAAGCAGCAAGAAGCACCGCGGACTGTATAATACAGAGACAAGCAGCAAGAAGCACCGCGGACTGTATAATACAGAGAGAAGCAGCAAGAAGCACCGCGGACTGTATAATACAGAGAAAAGCAGCAAGAAGCACCGCGGACTGTATAATACAGAGAGAAGCAGCAAGAAGCACCGCGGACTGTATAATACAGAGAGAAGCAGCAAGAAGCACCGCGGACTGTATAATACAGAGACAAGCAGCAAGAAGCACCGCGGTCTATATAATACAGAGAAAAGCAGCAAGAAGCATCGCGGTCTGTATAATACAGAGAGAAGCAGTAAGAAGCACCGCGGTCTGTATAATACAGAGAGAAGCAGCAAGAAGCATCGCGGTCTGTATAATACAGAGAGAAGCAGCAAGAAGCACCGCGGTCTGTATAATACAGAGAGAAGCAGCAAGAAGCACCGCGGACTGTATAATACAGAGAGAAGCAGCAAGAAGCACCGCGGTCTATATAATACAGAGACAAGCAGCAAGAAGCATCGCGGACTGTATAATACAGAGACAAGCAGCAAGAAGAATCGTGGTCTATATAATACAGAGAAAAGCAGCAAGAAGCACCGCGGTCTGTATAATACAGAGACAAGCAGCAAGAAGCATCGCGGACTGTATAATACAGAGACAAGCAGCAAGAAGCATCGCGGTCTGTATAATACAGAGAGAAGCAGCAAGAAGCACCGCGGACTGTATAATACAGAGACAAGCAGCAAGAAGCACCGCGGACTGTATCATACAGAGAGAAGCAGCAAGAAGCACCGCGGACTGTATAATACAGAGAGAAGCAGCAAGAAGCACCGCGGACTGTATAATACAGAGAGAAGCAGCAAGAAGCACCGCGGACTGTATAATACAGAGAGAAGCATCAAGAAGCACCGCGGACTGTATAATACAGAGAGAAGCAGCAAGAAGAACCGTGCGTGGTCTATATAATACAGAGACAAGCAGCAAGAAGCATCGCGGTCTGTATAATACAGAGAGAAGCAGTAAGAAGCACCGCGGTCTGTATAATACAGAGAGAAGCAGCAAGAAGCATCGCGGTCTGTATAATACAGAGAGAAGCAGCAAGAAGCACCGCGGTCTGTATAATACAGAGAGAAGCAGCAAGAAGCACCGCGGACTGTATAATACAGAGAGAAGCAGCAAGAAGCACCGCGGTCTATATAATACAGAGACAAGCAGCAAGAAGCATCGCGGACTGTATAATACAGAGACAAGCAGCAAGAAGCACCGCGGACTGTATAATACAGAGAGAAGTAGCATGAAGCATCGCGGTCTATATAATACAGAGACAAGCAGCAAGAAGCATCGCGGACTGTATAATACAGAGACAAGCAGCAAGAAGCACCGCGGACTGTATAATACATAGACAAGCAGCAAGAAGCACCGCGGACTGTATAATACAGAGAGAAGCAGCAAGAAGCACCGCGGACTGTATAATACAGAGACAAGCAGCAAGAAGAACCGTGGTCTATATAATACAGAGACAAGCAGCAAGAAGCACCGCGGATTGTATAATACAGAGAGAAGCAGCAAGAAGCACCGCGGACTGTATAATACAGAGAGAAGCAGCAAGAAGCACCGCGGACTGTATAATACAGAGACAAGCAGCAAGAAGCACCGCGGTCTATATAATACAGAGAGAAGCAGCAAGAAGCACCGCGGACTGTATAATACAGAGAGAAGCAGCAAGAAGCACCGCGGTCTATATAATACAGAGAGAAGCAGCAAGAAGCACCGCGGACTGTATAATACAGAGAGAAGCAGCAAGAAGCACCGCGGACTGTATAATACATAGACAAGCAGCAAGAAGCACCGCGGACTGTATAATACAGAGAGAAGCAGCAAGAAGCACCGCGGACTGTATAATACAGAGAGAAGCAGCTGATCCTAGTGTATGTGATTGTCTGCAGCGCTCACATCATGGCGCTATAACTGGAGCCAATAAGTGAGTTCAGAGGCTCTATTATTGTCTGCAACATTACCGACATGGCCTCAGCGCTGCAAACAAAAAACGACATCAGGAACAGTGGCAGAGACTCTGAACTGGACCTGGGGAGGATGAGTTTCCACTGCTGCTCCCAGTGTATGTGATTATCTGAAGCACTGACATCATTTTGCCATGACTGGAGCCAATAACTGAGCTTAGAGGTTCTGCTTGCGTTGACGGGACAAGCACTCATAGCTGCTGAGCTCACTTATTGGCTGCAACACTATCGACATGACATCAGGGCTGCAGACAATCACAGACACCAGGAACAGTGGTGAAGACTCTGTGCTGGACCTGGGGAGGAGGAGTATCGCACAGTCTTTTTTTTTTTTTTTTTTTTTTTTTTTTAAACAAACTGCAGCCAGGGGGGACAGAAGTTTCCTAAACCCTTCAAAATTACACCATGGTCATCTCAACTTTAACGGAGCAGTCTATTTAATGCAAATTATTGTAATACATTCAATACATTTGGCGGGCAGATAATTTTTGGACTCGGTTCACGCAGAGCAGGACAAGGGTGTAGCACGCTACTGCCTGATGTCCATGTCTTAGAACTTGTCTTCAGGATAGAGGTGTATAATGGGGTGCCACATCATGGGTACTGCCGCTTAATTAACCTGAACAGTTAATGAACAGGTGAGACATGAAGAAGACTCTTGACTATTTTTGGACATTTTACTAAACATACAAATTAGATCGTTTTGGCTTTATTGAAACATCCACAGATAGCACAAATTACAACATCCAAACTGCGGTGCTCGGACGGCTCAGATAAGCTCGGCTACACCGTACAGTAAGGATTGTAAAGGAAATTAGCAACATAAATCATTCCCGCAAACCCAAACTGCTCACTGTTCGAGAATGACATGACTGCGGTAAGGGGCGATAAAGTGATTTATTCAGACTGACAAATGCACATTTTAACCCTCAACTCTGAGCGCTGTGGATCTCTTGAGAGTGTAATAATGACGTGAATGGCTTTTCGCTGACCTGACCCCTAATAGGATGACACTGTATCCTACTGCGTTTGGAGATTGTGCCACCACAATGGGGAGAACAATAGTCTCTATTAGACAACGATTGGATGAAGCTAAAGTAGAGGTCGTGTTGAGTTAGCCTGCTACCAGGACCAAATAATGTAATTTCTGAAAAAGAACTGAAGGACGTCTCAAATTGTTTCCTTCTTCCCGAACCGCTGACCCAAACATTGCTTCGTCCCCTGTGGAAATGGTATGACAACTGAAGAACCTAATGAATGTCATAGAAGGACTCATCTCCAAACCTTCCAAATTAATTGACACCTATCTCCTGTTTTCCTTTTTTTCATAGATCAACTGGATGTAAATTTACAAAATCAAAAATCTAAGTGTAACGCTCGACCCACTTGTCCACAGGGGCACCCAGGATTACCCTTTAGTTGGAGGGGCTTAACTAAGCGCCTGCTGCGAGGCAGAGGCCAGGTACGGCTCCCAGGGCAGTGACCGGGACTGTGGCAGCTGACCCCCAGGACAGGAGACTGTCTGACCGAGGCACACAGGAAAGGCAGGTACAGACAGGTATGGTGGGCACAGCAAGGACAGAGAGGAATGGGAAGGCGGAAACTGGAATAGGTAATTGGACAGGAGCACGGGAACCTGACAACTAGCTAGCAGACTGTAAGATTAGCTAACTAGAGACGTTGTGCAGGCACCTCCCCTAATGGGAGGATGCCTTAATTACCTAGTGCCTCTCAGCCATAGGTTGAGCGGCATTTCCAGGAAATACCGCGCAAGCACTTTAAGAAAAGCACACCCTAAAAGCATATCCGCAGGGACCTGTGTGGCGTGCACAGGCCCCGGAGGAGGGAGGAGTAGGAGCACACGTTGACGGTCGCATGGCAGCAGCGGAGGGCACATCTCGGGCAAGGCAGTTAGTAAGACAGCGTCCCTGCAGGTAGTACAGGGACACCGGCGCTACATTAAGGAAGTGATAAAAGTGACGCAAGGAGCTCGGGCAGTGTTTTCCAAGCATGGTTACATTTCCAAAGAAAAAAGTAAGAATGACAAACAGTTCTCAGATTTTTCAAAGACATTGGGTCTACAAGGCAGGGTGGGAAGTATGCTATTGTTTCTTAAAGAAGCTACCCTTTTCCATGTGTCTCATTAAAGCATATAAACATCATAGAAGGGAGTCCAATTTGTCTTTTCCCCTTCTTTGAGCCACTGCAGAACTTCTTCAGAGAGTGCCTCCTCCTCCTGTCATTACAAAGTTGCCCCTTCATTTAAATGGGAGCCATATAATACAAACTATTTTGGATACTGATCACAGCTAATCCGTCAGCTCATCACCAAGCTGGGCCTCTATGATGTGCGGATTGCCAAATACTTCAATCTATAAAAGGCTTATCCAAATGAGACAGCTACTCTAACGTGGCACAACTAATACTAAAAAATATATTTTTCTGTGGGGGATGACAATTTAGGTAGGACGTTTGTCTTTCTGGCTAATATCTATTTTTCCCACCATAGCACTAATCAAGGTCATCAAAGAAACCTCTTTAAGGAAGAAGTCTCATTTCCAGATTTCATGTGACAGATTTTCAGTTCCACCATATATTTATTATACATACAACCTATCTACTTTGAGAAGATCACCCCTTGGAAGCCATTTTTTTTTTTCAATGCATTTTTGTGGTTTGGTCAATAAAATTTCACTATATTTTTGCAACAATGTGTTTACTAAAATAAATAATTGCTAAAACTTCCTTTCTTTGAATGTTTTTAAAGGAGTTGTCCAGGATTTGCTTATTTTTTCATATAAGGCTAAGAACCTACAAGGCAGGTAGTTGCCTATTCTGCCCGATCTCTTCCAGCCGCTAGAGCAGATTCTTCTCTTCTGCTCTGTCGATATGGTGTCTCTGCCAAAGTCATGTTGACTGACAGCCATCTCCATCATGCTTAACTGTGAGGCGACGGCTGTCAATCAGCATGGCGTCAGCAGTGACACCCCGTCCGGAAGAAGAAACATTGCTCTTTTGATGTGAGGTCAAACAAAGTCGGAAAGTTACCGCCTGAGCCGGCAGAAATTGTTGACAGGCAGAACAGATAGGTAATTAGTTCTTAACCTCGCTCTTAACCTCATATGAAAAAAAATAATCAAAGTCCCAGATAATTATTTTAACTCCCAGTGATCCCATGCAACAGTCAGCAAGGTATATAATAGAGTAATACCTGGCCGTAGTCTTCCAACAGTGTCCGCCAGGCTCCCTTTCTTCACTTTGGTGATATAAGCGCAGAGATGACCAGTCTCTGACATTTTACCTCCTACAACCTAAGAGAAACACAAAATTATATGTTAAAAGAAATGTAACACGCCTGAAGAAGTTTGATGATAGTTGGAGGGCTTGGGTGTCCTATTGGTCTCTAATCCCAATATCTCCTAAAAGATCAAATTGTGATGATCTGGTTTTTTTTAGGCCAATGTCTGAAGATGGTGGTCATGCATCTAATCTATATATGTTAGGGTTGGGGAGAAGGACCTTGAAAACTAGTTGGTAGAAGTATGGGGGCCTCCTGCCAATAACCTCAAAGATGGAAAGACTTCTGATGTGCTTCATGGTGTTTATTTGATGAGGTATATATCCATATGACTGTCCAAAATCATGTTTTAGGCTTCTTTGGTAACACACAAATCCATGTTACATGCATTGTTTCTTGCCAACGCTTAGGATGGCAGGGGGCTTCATAGTTCATTGTGTATTTTAAAGTATATTGGCCTCCTGACATTAACCTCAAAGATGAAAATACTTCTGATGTGCTTCATGGTTTTTATTCGATGAGGTATACATTCATATGACTGTCCAAAATCATGTATTAGGCTTCTTTGGTAACAGACAAATCCATGTTACATGGATTGTGTCTTGCCAACACTTAAGGGGGCTTTACACGGTAGCGATATCGCTAGCAATTTGTAGCGATAGCGAGCGTGTAAGTACCCGCCCCGTCGCGCATGCGATTGTTTGTGATCGCTGCCGTAGCGAACATTATCGCTACGGCAGCGTCACACATACTTACCTGGTCGGCGGCGGCGCTGTGACTGCCGAACAATCCCTCCTTCAAGGGGGAGGGATGTTCTGCATCACAGCGACGTCACCGCAACGTCACTAAGCGGATGGCCAATCAAAGCGGAGGGGCCGAGATGAGAAGGACGTAACATCCCGCCCACCTCCTTCCTTCCGCATTGTGGCCGGCGGCAGGTAAGGAGATGTTCCTCGCTCCTGCGGTGTCACACATAGCGATGTGTGCTGCTGCATGAGCGATGAACCACCTGGATAAACAACCCTTACCGATTTTTGAGTTTGGGACGACCTCTCCATGGTGAACGATTTTCACCATTTTTGAGGTCGCTTAAGGTCGCTGGTCAGTGTCACACGCTGCAATATCGTTAATGACGCCGGATGTGCGTCACTAACAACGTGACCCCGACGACAAAACATTAACCATATCGTAGCGTGTAAAGCCCCCTTTAGGATGGCAAGGTGTTTGATAGTTTATTGTACATTTTAACCAACAAATCATGAATCTTCTACACTCCTTGAGAAACACAAAAAACGCCAAGGTATCCAGGGATATAATAAGATGTATATAGATGTATAGGTGGATATGAAACTTGGAGGTTTACATAAAGGCTTGTTTATCAGCATATCAAGGGATTCAATGATTAAAGAAAGTGAACAGATTTCAGAGGGAAACAAATTTAGAACAAGAGGTCATGATCCAAAGCTGCAGTGCTGGAGGCTCCGGGACACTTGAGGATGTTCTACTTTTAGACTAGGACTTTTATTCATAAAATACCCTCTCAGCACATGATATGGAAGCATAGACAATAAAAGAACTCAAAATCCTGGGGAGATGCAGGAGGCTATTATGAATAGAAGCAAAGATCAAATAGCAGAAGGTCTGTGGTTCTGCAACAAAGAGAAAAATTGGCAGATTGCATGTGCCAAGCAAAGCTTTTATGTCTTCAAATGCTATGTTTCTAGGTGTTAAATTATTTCTGAGAAGACTGACACATTCATTTGTGCGGCTCAGGACTGAGGACGTGTCTGTTTTAGAACATGTAGTTTGTGCTAAAGAAATTTGGAGTGAAGAGAATCCCTGGAATCGTAACAGCTTTATGAGCCAAATCTGGAGGTGCTACACACCGAGGGCGCGGAAAGCAACAGTTCTGATTTTCTAAGAGTAAACTTCATTTCGATAACCATTATTAACGTATTACATGCCAGTAGTGATGGATGGCAAGTAGGAAGCATAGACTTGTAACCAGTAAAGGAGCAATCGGCCTTGGTAGAAAATAAGAGATTCAAATTTCTTTTCGTACAAATACTTGAATTTACCAAAACCCAAGTAAGACTAAAGGGGGCTTTACGCGCTACGATATCGTTAATGTTTGGTCGCCGGGGTCAAGTTGTTAGTGACGCACATCCGGCGTCATTAACGATATCGCAGCGTGTAATACTTACCAGCGACCTTAGGCGACCTCAAAAATGGTGAAAATCGTTCACCATGGAGAGGTCGTCCCAAAGTCAAAAATCGGTAAGGGTTGTTTAGCGTTGTGGTTCATCGCTCATGCGGCAGCACACATCGCTATGTGTGACACCGCATGAGCGAGGAACATCTCCTTACCTGCCGCCGGCCCCAATGAGGAAGGAAGGAGGTGGGCGGGATGTTACGTCCTGCTCATCTCCGCCCCTCTGCTTTGATTGGCCGGCCGCTTAGTGACGTTGCGGTGACGTCGCTGTGATGCCGAACGTCCCTCCCCCTTGAAGGAGGGATTGTTCGGCAGTCACAGCGACGCCGCCGACCAGGTAAGTATGTGTGACGCTACGGCAGCGATCACAAACAATCGCATGCGCGACGGGGGCGGGTACTTACACGGTCGTTATCGCTAGTAATTGCTAGCTACCGTGTAAAGCCCCCTTAAGTTCACATGTCCTGTAGTCATCCGTTACAACAGATTCAATGGGAAACCGATTTCTGCCAGATCCGTTTTTTTAACATTGGAGTCCATGGACAACAGATCTGTTAATTGATTGCTCTTTACTAGGGATGATCGAATATCACAAATATTCGGTAATATTCGGCTTCGCGAATATCCAACGAATAGGTCGCCATTATGCGAATATTCGATGCGCAATGTAAGTCTATGGGAAGCCAGAATAGTTGCTATTCGGCAACTATTCAGGTTTCCCATAGACTAAGGGGTACTTTGCACGCTGCAACATCGCAAGCCGATGCTGCGATGCCGAGCGCGATAGTCCCCGCCCCCGTCGCAGCTGCGATATCCTTGTGATAGCTGCCGTAGCGAACATTATCGCTACGGCAGCTTCACATGGACTCACCTGTCCTGGGACGTTGCTCTGGCCGGCGACCCGCCTCCTTATTAAGGGGGCGGGTCGTACGGCGTCACTGCGACGTCACACGGCAGGCGGCCAATAGGAGCGGAGGGGCAGAGATGAGCAGGATGTAAACATCCCGCCCACCTTCTCCCTTCCGCATATCCTATGGGAGCCGCGGTGACGCCGGTAGGAGATGTTACTCGCTCCTGCGGCTTCACACACAGCGATGTGTGCTGCTGCTGGAGCGAGGAACAACATCGGACCGTCGCGTCAGCGTAATTATGGATTACGCCGACGCTGCACCGATGATACGATTACGACGCTTTTGCCCTCGTTAATCGTATCATCTAGGCTTTACACACTACGATGTCGCCTGCGATGCCGGATGTGCGTCACTTTCAATTTGACCCCCCCGACAACGCACCTGCGATGTCGTAGTGTGCAAAGTACCCCTTAAGGCCGCCTTACACGCGATGCCGTTGGGGTCACGGATTTCGTGACGCACATCCGGCCTCATTAGCGACGTCGTTGCGTGTGACACGTACGAGCGACCGCTAATGATCAAAAATACTCACCTTATTGTTGATCGTTGACACGTTGTCAAATATCGTTGCTGTTGCAGTACGCAGGTTGTTCGTCGTTCCTGTGGCAGCACACATCGCTACGTGTGACACCGCAGGAACGAGGAACATCACCGTCCCTGCGGCCACCCGCAATGAGGAAGGAAGGAGGTGAGCGGGATGTTACGGCCGCTCATCTCCGCCCCCTCCGGCTTCTATCAGGCGGCCGCTTAGTGACGTCGCTGTGACGCCGAATGAACCGCCCCCTTAGAAAGGAGGCGGTTCGGTGGTCACAGCGACGTCGCTAGGCAGGTAAGTATGTGTCACGGGTCCAAGCGATGTTGTGCGCCACGGACAGCGATTTGCCCGTGACGCACAACCGATGAAGGCGGGAACGCACGACGGCGATATCGGTAATGATATCGCAGCGTGGAAAGCAAGCTTTACATTGCGCTTCCAATATTCGCAAATAGTCGAATAGCGGCGATCTATTTGGCGAATATGGGCGTTGCCGAATATTTGAGGTATTCGATCATCCCTACTTTTTACCCATCCATTGTGCTTGCGTCTGTAACGGATCCGTTTTGACAACTGATCGTTAACGCATCTGTGATAATGGATGATTACAGAACATGTGAACCCAGCCTAAATAAGCTACGTGCTATATTTTCTTTGTGCTTCCCCAACTTTCTCGTAATGTTTGTCAGAAAACCACAATCACAGGGAGATATACACACGTAAGATTTATTGAAGAAATCTGCTGCTGAATGCTTCTGAATAGGGTTAATTCTACAGCATAGATTTGATTTTTTGCAAGTCCCTTTCTGATTAAAGGGAACCTATCCAGGTCCTCTATATCCTCAGAGCCATGAGCAGTCTGGGTGCATATTGCTAATCCCTGCCTAACCGTCCCTGTATCTAGAAGCATAGATAAAGAGATCTTTAGAAAAAGTATTTCTAAAGATCCTTTATGACATGCAAATGAGCGCATGGACTAGTCCCAAGGGCGTTCTTTCCCCCGACTAATCCACCCTGTGGGAGTGCTAACATTCTACTCAATGCCAAGCGTCATCGGCATAATTGCGCATAGATATGTCCGTTGTCACCGACTCTGACGCCGGGTATAGGCTCAGTGCACTTCCGGTCATGTGCACTATGAATCCGGGTGTACGTGTCCTGGCTTCAGAGAGGTCTAGCGCGCATGACCGGAAGTGCCCTAAACTCTGTGTCAGAGGCGGTGACAATGGACAGGTATGCGCGTCCATGCCGATGATGCTGGGCATTGAATAGAATGTAACATGCTAAGAGAGCGGACTAATCAGGGGAAATAACGCCCTTGTGACTAGTCCCTGTGCTTATTTCCATCTCACAAAGGATCTTTGTAAATACTTTTTCTAAAGATCTCTTTATCTATGCTACTAGATACAAGGACAGTTAACGAGGGATTAGATTTTATGCACTCTGAACTGCTCGTGGTTCTGGGTACATATTGGACTTGACAGTTTCCCTTTGATGGAATGGTTGCAGAACTTTTCTGCAAACATCTGGCAACATTATTTTGGACTAAATCTGCTATGTGAATGTTCCCTACTTGATTGGTGCTGCGGATTTTAAATTCACAATAGGGGGAAAATCTGCACCATTGCTGGGACAGGAAGCCAAATGATTTGGTGCAGATTTTGCCACAGAGAATTTTGCTGCAGAAAGTGCACAGTAGATCAGTCCCCCGTGGGTATAGCTGGGAAAACACTACAGCAGTGCCACATGGACAGCACTCACAAGGCCACATTAATAACATAATTGCCTCTATTTTTAATGCAAACTATGGCACTAAAATATGGCAAAATTTTTATTTTTTTTTTGTCTCCTGACAGATTTGGAAAATGATATAGTTTATGCCAGATTTAATAACTATAATAGGAAGATACGGTGAAAATTTGAAGCAAATTTAATTGCCTGAATGTCAGACAGGTGACAATTTGTGAAAGTTGTTAGGAGGCATTCACCATTTAATAAATTTGGAGCATAACTTTAGAGTAACAATAGTTACAACAATGATGATACTTGAAAAATTAAGACGTTGTTCCCAATATACATAAATAATAAAATATAATAAATAAAATATATATAATATATATATATATTATAATATATATAATAAATAATAATAAATATATATAATAAAATAAAATATAAATAATGCCGGAAACACTACAAGGCAACAATGGGTCATCTTACAACCTAAAGCAGGCCACACACTAGAGATAGCTGTTACATGAGCGGCTGGCAGTTATCTCCCCTGACTCCCCTATACACGTGGCCCCAATATATATCAGATCATTGCCAGTAGAAATGGTACAAGCCAATGTGTAGGACCCAGTCCAGCGACCACATCGTTAAACTATGGCCTTTGAAAGGCAATGAGTGTGCCCAGCTGAGACCTTGGGGGGATCAGAAGGTATCAGTGTTTGGTTGATCACAGATCCATTTTAGACTTACTTATCCTGAGTAGGAGTGTATTTAAATCCATTCGGGGCTGAAGTGGTTAAGGTCTCTTTTCTATCCTGCTGAAATGAACTTGTAGCGGTTAATCTCAGCTTCAGCTACTCATTGCGATATATAAACTCACTCTCTCCTATGCCTGCTATAGCTCACTTTCAAGGAGCCAGGCTCTGGAGAAGCTGTGCTGTTTCTTTTGCAGCTGAGAAGCTTCCTGCTTGAGTAGCTGTGGAGAACTATTTGTTGTGTCTTTCCCCTGTTTGTCTTACATTCCTCATGTTGTTTTATTGTAGTGGCAAGACTAGCGTCTCGCTGGCCTTTGCACTAGTCAGGGTAAGTTCAAGGCCAGTGAGTGTCTAGGCCTGTGGCAGCACACGGGGGAAGGACCCATCTAGGGATGTTAGGGAGTGCAGGGATCAGCCTCAGGTGAGTAATAGGCGGTGACCCCACTCACCTCTCCCTAATTACAGAAGCAGCAGTTGTATTGTTTAACTGATGTACCCTTTGTGTTGCGTTGCTCGCCAGGGGTCCTCTCATCCCTGGCATGACAGGAACCCAGTGAATTTCCTTCTACCTGTAACCATCTGATGCTCTTCTCTTCATTAGTCAGCCTGGTGTGATCACACCGCAACAATGATGACATAACAAGCCAGCTACTCCAAAGTAAAGCCAGGGATTCCATCATGTAGGAGGTGGTTCACAGGGTTCTCTTCCCGTGACAAGTAGGAGGTGGTTCAAAGGGTTCTCTTCCTGTGACCAGTAGGAGGTGGTTCAAAGAGTTCTCTTCCCGTGACCAGTAGGAGGTGGTTCAAAGGGTTCTCTTCCCGTGACCAGTAGGAGGTTGTTCAAAGGGCTCCCATCAAGTGACCAGTAGGAGGTGGTTCAAAGGGCTCCCATGCAGTGACCAGTAGGAGGTGGTTGAAAGTGTTCTCTTCCCGTGACTAGTAGGAGGTGGTTCAAAGGGTTTTCTTTCCGTAACTAGTAGGAGGTGGTTCAAAGGGTTATCTTCCCGTGACTAGTAGGAGGTGGTTCAAAGGGTTATCTTCCCGTGACTAGTAGGAGGTGGTTCAAAGGGCTCCCATCCAGTGACCAGTAGGAGGTGGTTCAAAGGGTTCTCTTCCCGTGACTAGTAGGAGGTGGTTCAAAGGGCTCCCATCCAGTGACTAGTAGGAGGTGGTTCAAAGGGCTCCCAACCAGTGACCAGTAGGAGGTGGTTCAAATGGCTCCCATCCAGTGACCAGTGAATACACACATTGCCACTGGACTGAGTTCTGCCAATTGATATGTAACAAGTGTATTGGCCGGTCATGTTGAACTCTGTGGATTTGGCCAACCATCATATAGCTTGCTGTTGAAACTTTGCAATGATCCTATTTTTGTGGAATTCTTGTGTGACTCAAGGGAACAAAATGAACAGGAGTAGTGCAAATATACCCTAACTGTGGGTGTAGCTAGTTGCTTTGTGGTCATTCTTGGAAGGAGTGGGGCTATAAAGTGTCTTATGAATGGGGAAGCAAATATTGCTAGATCTGCTCCTGTTCACTTGCTTGGCTGGTGCATTAGGCCTAACATGGTAAAGAAATGTCGAGATCCCAAATTTTACACTGAGGAGTAGCATAACAATATATCGATAATGTACCTCCCTTTGCTTAGGGGAAAATCAAAATATTTCGTAGGGATAGGACAATTTTTAAGGCTCATTATGCATTTTGCATTTTATGCATATTTTTGCTGACCTTGCTTTGTCTAAATAACATCATATCTCAATTAAATATAATTTTATTTTTTAATTAAATATTCTACCAAACTGTAGAAAGCCGATTAATGAAGCTCAGAATAAACGGAGGTTTGATAATCCATAGTATTTTATAGGAAACTAAGCTGTACATCTGAAAAGCAGCCAATGTGTCATATTAGGAAAGTGATAGTGAACAGAACCCACTAATACTAAATATATATACAGTATATTACATCATTCTGAGTTCAAGGTTAGGTTCAGTAGGGCATGTGCCTGGGTCTGTATAAGGCCTCTTTCACACATCAGTTTTTTGCCATCAGGCCCAATCCGGCGAATTGCGGATAAAACGGATCTGTCGTCGGATCCGTTTTTTCTTCATAGACTTGTATTAGCACTTGATTGTGCAGCAAGGCCTCACGTTTCATACGGCGTGCACCGGATCCGGCAAAAATTGTCTGTGCGGCCACCTGAAGCAATGTCCAAAGCAACGTTTTTTTTGGGACCAACAAAAAAATGGAAGGTGACGGATACGGCGCCGTCCGTCTTTTTTTACAATAGATGCCTATGGGCATCTCTCTCTCTCTCTTCTCTTCCATAGCAAGTAACCTTTGGCCTGAAGGGAAAAAAATGAGACAGATCCGTTTTTTTACCGGATCCGTCGCGTCAAGCACAAACCGGATTGTGATTGATGCCAAAAAACTGATGTGTGAAAGTAGCCTAAGACAACTATCTTCTCCCATATCTCAACTTCACCTTTATTCACAAACTGTCACACTAAAGGGATGAAGAGATAAAAAAAAATATTCATCGGGATTGTATGATTTACAAATATCCGAATAATGAATTCTGAATTAATAGACGAGGTTCCCATTGAGGACCCAGATCTACACCGTGTGCAGAATTATTAGGCAAGTTGTATTTTAGAGGATTTCTTTTTATTATTGATCAACAACTATGTTCTCAGTCAACCCCAAAAGACTCATAAATATCAAAGCTTAATATTTTTGGAAGTTGCGGTGAGTTTTTTTAGATTTGGCTATCTTAGAAGGATATCTGTTTGTGTAGGTAACTATTACTGTGCAGAATTATTAGGCAACTTAATAAAAACCAAATATATTCCCATCTCACTTGTTTATTTTCACCAATATAACTGCACAAAATTTAGAAATAAACATTTCTGACATGCAAAAACAAAACCCCAAAAAATTAGTGACCAATATAGCCACCTTTCTTTATAATGACACTCAACAGCCTACCATCCATAGATTGTCAGTTGCTTGATCTGTTTACGATCAACATTGCGTGCAGCAGCCACCACAGCCTCCAGACACTGTTCCGAGAGGTGTACTGTTTTCCCTCACTGTAGATCTTACATTTTATGAAGTACCACAGGTTCTCTATGGGGTTCAGATCAGGTGAACAAGGGGGCCATGTCATTATTTTTTCATCTTTTAGACCTTTACTGGCCAGCCACGCTGTGGAGTAGTTGGATGCATGTGATGGAGCATTGTCCTGCATGAAAATCATGTGTTTCTTGAACAATACTGACTTCTTCCTATACCACTGCTTGAAGAAGTTGTCTTCCAGAAACTGGCAGTAGGTCTGGGAGTTGAGCTTCACTCCATCCTCAACCCGAAAAGGTCCCACAAGTTCATCTTTGATGATACCAGCCCATACCAGTACCCCACCTCCACCTTGCTGGTGTCTGAGTCGGAGTGGATCTCTCTGCCCTTTACTGATCCAGCCTCTGGCCCATCCATCTGGCCCATCAAGAGTCACTCTCATTTCATCGGTCCATAAAACCTTTAAAAAATCAGTCTTAAGATATTTCTTGGCCCAGTCTTGACGTTTTATCTTATGTTTCTTGTTCAAAGGTGGTCATTTTTCAGCCTTCCTTACCTTGGCCATGTCCCTGAGTATGGCACACCTTGTGCTTTTTGATACTCCAGTAATGTTGCAGCTCTGAAATATGGCCAAACTGGTGGCAAATGGCATCTTGGCAGCTTCACACTTGATTTTCCTCAATTCATGGGCAGTTATTTTGCAGCTTTTTGCCCAACACGCTTCTTGCGACCCTGTTTTCTATTTGCCATGAAACGCTTGATTGTTCGGTGATCACGCTTCAAAAGTTTGGCAATTTCAAGACTGCTGCATCCCTCTGCAAGACATCTCACAATTTTGGACTTTTCAGAGCCCGTCAAATCTCTCTTCTGACCCATTTTGTTAAAGGAAAGGAAGTTGCCTAATAATTAAGCACACCTTATATAGGGTGTTGATGTCATTACATCACACCCCTCCTCATTACAGAGGTGCACATCACCTGATTTACTTAATTGGCAGTTGGCTCTCAAGCCTATACAGCTTGGAGTAGGACGACATGTATAAAAATTATCATATGATCAAATACCCATTTGCCTAATAATTCTGCACATAGTGTATAAAACGCAGATGAATGTAATATACTGTCTGCAATTAGTCTGCTACAAAACTGAGGCAATATGGATGGTGTGCATTATACAGACATGGCCGAAAGTGTTGGAAGCCTTGAAATTGTCCCAGAAAATGAAGTATTTCTCCCAGAAAATTATTGCAATTTCACATGTTTATGTTTTCATACACTTGTTTATTTGAATTGGAACAACCACCAAAATAAAACAAAATAGAAAAAAAAGGTAAATTGCAAATAAGTTCACACAAAACCCAAAAGAGGGCTGGACAAAATTGTTGGCAGCTTTCCAACATTGTGGGTAAACAACTATGTTTCATGCATTTCATGCTCGTTCAAACTCACCTGTGGCAAATAACAGGTGTGGGCAATATGAAAATCACACCTAAAACCAGATAGGGAGAAGTTGACTCAATCTTTGTATTGTGTGTCTGTGTGTGCCACTCTAAAGGGGGCTTTACACGCTGCGATATCGCTAATGATTTATCGTCAGGGTCACGTTGTTAGTGCCGCACACCCGGCGCCCTTAGCGACATCGCAGCGTGTGACACGTACGAGCGATCTTAAACGATCGCAAAACAGGCAAAATTCGTTGGTTTTGGAGAGGTCGTCCTAAAACCAAATATCGTTGCCTGTTTATTAGTGATGTTGTTCCTCATTCCTGCGACATCACACATCGCTGTGTGTGACACCGCAGGAGCGACGAACATCTCCTTACCTCCGATGAAATTGTAGAAAATGGCACTCACCAGATCTTGCTCTGCAGAAGATTATTTTATTCAAACGTGGAGGTTACATGTGTGGGGGGGGCGGCGGGGAGGGAGTGCACGCCGGGCACGTCAGACGACGGCCGTTTCGCACTTACACTCAGTGCGAAACAGCCATCGTCTGACGTGCCCGGCGTGCACTCCCTCCCCGCCGCCCCCCCCACATATGTAACCTCCACGTTTGAATAAAATAATCTTCTGCACAGCAAGATCTGGTGAGTGCCATTTTCTACAATTTCATATGAAACATTGTCTTTTCTATCATGAGCACCGATCTCCACCAGTGTGATTTGAACTGTAAAACAGGAGAATAATTGTGTGAAGCAGTGCCCTGGATTCTTTTCTCATTGACTTGAAATCTCCTTACCTCCGTCCACCGGCAATGAGGAAGGAAGAGGTGGGCAGCATGTTACGGCCGAGCATCTCCGCCCCTCCTCTGCTATTGGACGGCTGCCGTGTGACGATGCTGTTACGCCGCACGACCCGCCCCCTTAGAAAGGAGGCGGATCGGCGGTCAGAGCGACGTCACTGACCAGGTATGTGCGCGTGACGCTGCCGTAGCGATAATGTTCGCTACGGCAGCGATCACACAATATCGCACGTACGACGGGGGCGGGTGCTATCGTGCTTGACATCGCTAGCCGATGCTAGCAATGTCACAGCGTGTAAAGCCCGCTTAAGTCTTCAGAAAGTAAAGAGAACTGTCTGAAGACTTAAGAGCCAAGATTGCTGAAAAATATCAACAATTTCAAGGCTACAAATCCATCTCCAGAGCTCTTGATGTTCCTTTATCCATGGTGCACAACATAATCAAGAGGTTTAAAATCCATGGTGTTGTAGCTAATCTCCCTGCACAAGGACAATAGAGACAAATTGATAAAAGGTTGCAATTCAGGATAGTCCGGATGGTGGATAAGCTGCCCTAATTAAATTTCAAAGATATTCAACCTGTCCTGCAGGGTCAGGATGCATCAACGTCAACGTGAACTATCCGTCGACATTTAAATGAAATGAAACTCTATGGTGGAGACCCAGGAGGACCCCATCGCTGATAAAGAGACATAAAAAAGCTAGACTACAGTTTGCCAAATTGTATGCAAGTAAGCCAAAATCCTTCTGGGGAAGTATCTTGTAAACTGATGAGACCAAGACGGAGCTTTTTGGAAAAGCACATCATTCTACAGTTTACCAATTTACAGAATGAGGTCCACAAAGAAAAGAACATTGTACCTACAGCCACATACTGTATGTTGGAGGTTCAAAGATGTTTTGGGGCTGTCTGGCACCGACTGTGTGTAAGGCATCATGAAATCTGAAAATTACCAAAGGATTTTGGGTCTTCATTTAGTGCCCAGTGTCAGAAAGCTTGCATCATAGGTCATGGGTCTTTCAGAAAGGACAAAGACCCCAAACAAACTTCACCTAAAGGGGTGTTACACCCAGCAATATCGCTAGTGAAAGCACCCGACCCCCATCGTTTGTGCGTCACGGGCAAATCGCTGCCCATGGCGCACAAAATCGTTCGGAGCTGTCACACGGACTTACCTGCCTAGCGACGTCGCTATTGCCGGCGAACCGCCTCCTTTCTAAGGGGGCGGTTCGTGCGGCGTCACAGTGGCGTCACTAAGCGGCCGCCCAATAGAAGTGGAGGGGCGGAGATGAGCGGGACGTAACATCCCGCCCACCTCCTTCCTTCCTCATTGCCGGTGGCAATGGTAACCTGTAGTTCGTCGCTCTCGAGGTGTCAAACATAGCGATGTGTGCTGCCTCGGGAATGACGAACAACCTGCGTGCTCAACAATCAATGATTTTTTGAAAAGGAACGACGTATCAACGATGGACGATAAGGCGAGCATTTTCCATCGTTAACGGTCGCTCCTTGCTGTCACAAGCAACGACGTTGCTAACGATAAGATACGTCGTTGCATGTAACGGGGCCTTAAAACCCAAGAAATGGATGGAAACAAAGCACTGGAGAGTTTTGAATTGGCAGAAATGAGCCCAGATCTAAATCGTATTCAACACCGTGGGGAGATCTTAAAGACCTTGAGCAGTTTGTAAAAGAAGAGTGGTCCAAACTTCCAGGCGGGAGATTTAAGAAGCTTGTTGATGGTTATAGGAAGCGATTGATTGCAGTTATTTATTCTAAATAATTCTAATTTATAAAAAAATTTTGTCCTGCCCATTTTGGGGATTTTGTGTGAAATTATGTCCAATTTGCCTTTTTTTTTCCTCTGCTTTTTTAACTTGTTTCAATACCAACAAATGGATTATTTATTTATTTTTTTTTTTTTACAAAGTTCTGATTGTTTTCAGCCACTAAAAAAATAAAAATAAAAAACACTATGGAAGTTTAGTGTAGCTGTAATCGTACTGACCTGAAGAATAATGTTGCCAGGACATTTTTACTGTGCAATCAATGCCATATAAACTAAACCCAAAAAATAATGGCAAGATTTCTTTTCCACCTCACTTGGAGTTGTTTTTGTTGTTTTTCAGTACATTGTAAGGTAAAATAAATGGTGTTTTCAACCTAGTATTTGTCCCACAAAAATAACAAGTTCTCCTAGGACATTAGCAATGAAGAAATAAAAATGTTATGGTTCTTTGGAGAAGATCAGCGAAAAAAATTATAACCCAAAAAAACCGAAAACATTTGGGTTCATAAATGGGTTAAAATAAACACTTGTTGCAAGTTTTGCCCACAGATCTCAGTGGATTACTGGAGATGCCAGTATCGGGATATCCCGTGACCAGTTCTTTGTTAAAGGGCTGTTCTAACACTAGATTTTCCAAAGAAGGCAATGCTAAAAGCCGACAATGTAATTTGTATGGGGGACCCCCAACCTTCACCCAAAGGATGATAAAGCGGGATATAGGGCGTGTCCGAATTTTAACTGCTGATACTTTTGTTCTTTACGACCGCTTTCACTCTGCATTCCTCTCCCCGTTCAGTGGACCTGTCGAAGCTTCTGTCCAAAACCCAACAAAATGAATTTCGGATGTATGCGCCAACAGGGCAATTGACTATAATGGTGGCACCATGTGCATTGGCGTGCACCATTTTCGGGAGTATACGTCTACCGGAGGCGGACACCAAGACACACAGTCTACTACGTCTGTGTGTCAACTTCGAATAGGTGTATACTCCTGAAAATGGTGCACAACAGAGCACATTGACTCCGTCTCCAGCATTATAGTAAATGGCTTTGTCAAGCATGTGTGTGAAACCTGTTTTGCGGGGGGTTCAGATGGAAGCCCTGACAAGACCACTGAACAGAGAGGACCGCAGTATGAAAGCCGCCCTAAGAGATAACAAATGTCTGGCAGCAGTTCTCTCACTGTGAGCGCTCCTGTGTATGGCAGAGGGCAAGACAGCTCCCGGACGAATGATTGGCAGAACCACTGTTCAATTGACAGCTATCTAAAGAGTACGGGGAGCTCAAGCACACTGTGATTAGCCAAAAATATATGCCACAAAAAGGTCCTGACGTGTACGTTATCAGGTCCATTCAATAAATAAAGGTCAAAAAAAGAGTCCTTTTGACCTCCCTCTTGATAGCATGTATCACTATACTATTTATATGCATAGAAAAGTACAGCTCTACAAGGGGTCACCACACAATCAGCGTGGAGTATACATTTTTTTCAATTAGAGGTTTCCAACATCATTTTTTTTGGGACACATAGCATCCCAATAATTTATTAGGGTTTTCCTAAGTGGTACATGTCTAAAGCTCATATTAGTGCTATGAACATATGTGGAGCATTCACTGTGAGCTGGTATAAAGATGACAATCACACTCATACATTTCTGTAAAAGCTTCTCAGGCTTAAGAATAATCACAGCCGCATCATTTTTTTTTTATTTATTTATTAAGGATGGGAAAAAAGTTTATTTATACAAACTGTTCAGGAATTTCTGAATGTTTGGCAACCCTGGCATGGCCCAGGCCTCTTTCGGATGAACACATTCAATAGTAGGCTGATATGTAATGTTTAAACAGCCTAAGGCTAGATTCCTGCCTCATATGGCGGACTGTTTGCATAATCCGCCAAATATATTCGAGCAGTGGAATCCTGACTAAATTAAATCACAAAAAGTTGTACTTTTGCGTGAATGAATATATATATATATATATATATATATATATATATATATATGTATGTTGTGGTGTATTCCTGACATGCAGGATAAGCAGGGAAGGGTCTACTTTTTATATATATATATACAGTGCTGTGCTACATATATCGCAGCAGTATATGCAGGGAAGAGTAGAAGAATCTCCCATCTTATGTATAGTGTCACACGTATATATATATGTATATATATATATATATATGTATATATATATATATATATATATATATATATATATATATATATATATATATATATATATATATATATATATATATATATATATATATTGTGAGGTAGCGTGGTCGGCTGCGCAGCAGAAGACACGGGATCCAGGCATTAAGTTTCACAGCACACGGTTTTAATGTCCAAACAAAAGTCCACACCAATATACATGTGCCTCTCCAGCAGAGAACTCAGGGAGTTCTGTTCACTCCCTCACACCCGGCACACCTGCCCTTGTTCCTGTTTGCATTTAACTCTTCCTTCAGCCTGTAAGGAAACAGCATTAACCCTAGAGTGGATGTACTTTCTATCATGGAGTGAGCACAACCGGGGCGAGACATACCGGCCGTCATAGACAACCCCGGTCACAGTCTCACATACCCCCCCCCTCAGTTCAAGCGTGCGGGGTTGAACTCCCGCCATCAAACACGGGCCGCGGGACAAGGCATCGGCGTTGCCCTGCAACCTACCGGCCCTATGTTCAACCGTAAACCGGAAGTTCTGCAGAGAAAGGAACCACCGGGTAACCCGGGCATTCCGTTCCTTGGCAGACCTCATCCAGACCAGTGGAGAGTGATCCGTCACCAAGCGAAACTGCCGTCCCAGCAGGTAATAGCGTAGGGACTCCAAGGCCCACTTGATCGCCAGGCACTCCTTCTCCACTACGCTATAATTCCGCTCGGGAGGGGTGAGCTTCCTACTTAAGAAGGTGACGGGGTGTTCCTCCCCCTGAACCACCTGAGACAACACTGCCCCCAGGCCGACCTCTGAGGCGTCAGTCTGTACTATGAACTCCTTCCGGAAATCAGGGTGTACGAGAACGGGCTGTCCGCACAGGACCCCCTTCAGGGCCCGGAAGGAGTCCTCGGCCTGCGGAGTCCAGCGCACCATGACGGACTTCTTGCCTTTGAGATGGTCCGTCAAGGGGGCTGATAGTCCCGCAAAATCCTTTACAAACCTCCTGTAGTACCCCACGATACCCAGGAAGGCCCTAACTTGCTTCGTGGTCAGGGGTCTAGGCCACTTCTGGATCGCCTCAACCTTGTTAATTTGGGGCTTAATCACTCCTTGGCCTATCACGTAGCCCAAGTAGCGGGCTTCCGTGAGTCCCAACGCACATTTCTTGGGATTGGCTGTCAATCCGGCTGTTCGAAGCGCGTCCACCACCGCTTGTACCTGTTCCAAGTGGGTCTGCCAATCGGAGCTGTAAATAATGATGTCATCAAGGTACGCTGATGCATACGCCTGGTGGGGTTCCAGCACTAAGTCCATCAACCTCTGGAACGTGGCCGGAGCGCCATGTAACCCAAAAGGCAAGACAACATAGTGGAAGAGACCCTCCGGCGTAACAAAAGCGGTTTTCTCCTTGGCGGACTCCGTCAGTGGCACCTGCCAGTACCCCTTGGTCAGGTCGAGCGTGGTAAAATACCGCGCCTGTCCCAGCCTATCAATCAGCTCATCCACCCTGGGCATGGGGTAGAGATCGAACTTGGATATTTCGTTCAATCTCCTAAAGTCATTGCAGAACCTTAAGGAGCCATCGGGTTTTGGTATTAGGACAATCGGGCTAGCCCATTCACTCCGGGATTTTTCGATGACCCCCAGGCGTAACATTGTCTTTACTTCCTCCGATATGGCTTGTCGTCGAGCCTCTGGTACCCGGTATGACTTCAGGCGTACCTTCAGGTGGGGCTCGGTGACAATATCATGTCGTATCAGACTGGTCCTACCGGGCAGCTCGGAGAAGACATCGGGGTTCTGCTAAACCAACCGTCTGGCCTCTCGCCTCTGAGTCTTGGTGAGGGCTTCTCCAATCCTTACTTCCGGTTCGTCCTCTCCGGAGGTCGCTGGAGCCGGAGGTGAACGACCCGAAGAGGAGGGAGATGGGGAAAAAACAGCCATCAGGCTTTCCCGTTCCTGCCAAGGTTTTAATAGGTTGACATGGTATATTTGTTCAGGTTTCCGCCTACCGGGCTGCAATACTTTATAGTTAACCACCCCGACTCTTTCCTTTATCTCGTAGGGGCCTTGCCACTGAGCCAGGAATTTACTCTCCGCCGTGGGGATTAATACCAACACCCGATCCCCGGGTTTAAAGGTCCGCACGGTGGCTTGTCTATTGTAGCAGCCGCTTTGCGCGGCCTGAGCCTCCTGTAAATGCTCCTTCACAATTGGCATGACCGCGCTTATGCGGTTCTGCATACCCAAAATGTGTTCAATCACACTTTTATGGGGGGTGGGCTCTTGCTCCCATGTTTCCTTTGCCAGGTCCAACAATCCCCGGGGATGTCGCCCGTATAACAATTCAAAAGGCGAAAACCCCGTGGATGCCTGTGGCACCTCACGGATGGCAAACATCAAATAGGGAAGCATCATATCCCAGTCTTTCCCGTCTTTTGAAATTACCCTTTTGAGCATGGTTTTCAGGGTTTTATTGAAACGCTCGACTAAACCGTCCGTTTGAGGATGATACACCGACGTACGCAACTGCTTGATCTGGAGTAGCCGGCATAGCTCTTTGGTCACTTTAGACATGAATGGGGTCCCCTGATCCGTAAGGATCTCCTTGGGCAACCCCACCCGGCAGAACACAGCAAACAACTCCCGAGCTATAAGCTTTGCTGCAGTATGTCTGAGAGGTATCGCCTCGGGATACCGGGTGGCATAGTCAACGATCACTAGGATGTGTTGGTGCCCTCGCGCGGACTTTACGAGGGGCCCCACCAGATCCATCCCTATCCGTTCAAAAGGGACTTCTATAATGGGTAACGGTACCAACGGACTGCGAAAATGGGTCAGGGGTGCGGTAAGCTGACACTCCGGGCAGGTTTCGCAGAACCGTTTTACCTCCCCAAAGACTCCGGGCCAATAGAACCTTTGCAATATTCGCTCCTGCGTTTTCTTGACCCCTAGGTGGCCAGTCATCAGGTGTTTATGAGCCAAGTCGAGGACCCGCCGACGATCCGGCTGGGGCACCACCAACTGCTCTACCCCCACACCCCGTATTTCATCTACCCGGTAGAGTAAATCCTGCTTAAGAGCGAAATGGGGGTACCTTACCTGGGCACCGGGCAGCTGTGCCACCCCGTCAATTACTGTCACCCGACTCCGGGCATGTATTAATGTAGGGTCCTGGAGTTGGGCAGTCCCAAACGTATCCGGGGACGCCTCCAACTCCGGGATGGGTTCGACCGTCTCAGCCTCTCCTGCCAATACCTCTAGGGGCGACCTATCGGGTTCACATTCTGTCCCTATCATGGGGACCCCTACGGCAGGTGTCCCGGATTCAGGATTGTAGGGCTCAGGTCCCGGACTGACCAATATCTGAGGAGACTTAGGGGGTCCCTTCCATAAAGTCCAAAAATAGGGTAGATCCCTTCCTAGGATCACGTCATAGGGAAGAGTGTTAAGAAGTCCCACCTCATGTTGCACCTGACCGCAAGGTGCTGTGATGGTGACAATCCCTGTGGGATAGTCTCGGCGGTCCCCATGTATGCAAACCACCCCCACGGTACGTCCTGTGGCCTTTACTTTAGCCCTCAAGGTGGATCGCACAAGGGTCACTAAGCTTCCGGAATCCAACAATCCTGTAACCGGACATCCATTCACCTGTATTTGGCACAAGTGGGGCTCCGTCTCTGGGGAGACCAGGTCAGCGGTACACACCACCTGAGCATACATTGAACCCCGCCGGGTAACCCCACAATCCATGGGCTCCGTGGTGAGTGGACACTGGGCTTCCATATGTCCCACCCGCTGGCATCGCCAACATCTAATGGGGACGGAAACCCCCTTGACGGGTTGTCGTTTAGGGTACAGAACCTTCCGGACCTCAGGAATGGCGGCCGTGGCCTCAGACGGGACGGTAG
>NC_134358.1:69586304-69663804 GCF_048569485.1 Anomaloglossus baeobatrachus
TTATTTCTTCGTTTTTTCCGGTGTCTGATCACTGACATAATTCACTGTAGTGCTCGTGCTCTATCAGTGCTGTGGATTATAAGTGTCAGTGCTGCACTCGCCTCACACCATGCATCGAACATGATGTGATGTGTGAGGCTTTCCGTAGCTCAGTAACCCGGGGTCATCATGGTGATGACCCAGGCTTGCGATGGCAGCGATCAGGTCCCTGTGATCACATTACAGTGACTCGATCTCGAGGGAAACGTAAGCGATTACTCCTCTTGCCTCCGGACTGCTGTGATCACGATTGATCGCAGAATTCAGGGGGTTATACTGCCGGGAGCGTTGTGGGCACCAATCCTGGAAGTGAGAGCTGGGTCTCAGCTGTAACATCAGCCGGAGACCCGGTGGTGATTGAGGGATACAGCACAGAAAGCCCTGCAATTGACATGATGTAAAAAAAAACAACCATGAAAAACGCATGAAAAAAAAACAAACAAAGAAATGCAATAAAAAACGCACATTTTTTCTGCTGTGCTTTTCCTGCCAAAACATGCAGAAAATCTGCACATAAATCTGCTACATGGACACGTAGCCTAAAGAGGGCTTTACACGCAATGACATTGCTAACGAGATGTCGTTGGGGTCACGGAATTCGTGACGCACATCCGGCCTCATTAGTGACGACATTGTGTGTGAAACACAGGAACGACTATTAACGATCAAAATTACTTACCTTATCGTTGACGCGTCGTTCCTTTCCCAAATATCGTTGCTGGTGCAGGAAGCAGGTTGTTCGTCGCTCCTGCGGCAGCACACATCGCTACGTGTGACACCGCAGGAACGAGGAACAACATCGTACCTACGGCTGCCAGCAATGAGGAAGGAAGGAGGTGGGCGGGATATTCCGCTCGCTCATCTCCGCCCATCCGCTTCTATTATATGAACCGCCTCCTTAGAAAGGAGGCGGTTCGCCGGACACAACAACGTCGCAGGGAAGGTAAGTCCGTGTGACGGGTGTTAACGATGTTTTGCGCCACGGGCAGCGATTTGCCCGTGACGCACAACCGACGGGGGTGGGTATGGTCGCTAGCGATATCGATACCGATATTGCTGCGTGTAAAGTGGCCTTTCGAAGGAGAGCGATTGGGTGCTACGCCAGATGACCTGGCCTCCACAGTCACCAAACCTGAACCCAATTGAGATGGTTTGGGGTGAGCTGGACCGCAGAGTGAAGGCAAAAGGGCCAACAAGTGCTAAACATCTCTGGGAACTCCTTCAAGACTGTTGGAAAACCATTTCCGGTGACTACCTCTTGAAGCTCATCAAGAGAATGCCAAGAGTGTGCAAAGCAGTAATCAAAGCAAAAGGTGGCTACTTTGAAGAACCTAGAATATAAGACATATTTTCAGTTGTTTCGCACTTTTTTGTTACGTATTTCATTCCACATGTGTTTATTCATAGTTTTGATGCTTTCAATGTGAATCTACAATTTTCAGAGTCATGAAAATAAAGAAAACTCTTTGAATGAGAAGGTGTGTCCACAGTTTTGGTCTATATTGTATATTTACAGTATATATAGTTAATTATGGCAAAAATCTCAATGGTTTTAGACTAGTCAGTGAATGGAAGGCTTTGTTGGCGTCCATGATAGCTGTGTGTTGGCGGCTACGTGCTGTATCCACCCTTTGTCCTACACCAGATTATTAACACTGGTGCAAATGAAAACTGGAGCCATTGCCGCTAACAACTAATCAGTTTGCAGCCCTCATTTCTCAGAAGCGGTCTGGTTTCTATAGGCAGCTATACAAGTCATAACTATTGGATATACTAGAATAGCATTATATTATTATATTACAATATCATACGTATATTAGGCTAAGCGAGGAACGATTAGAGCCCTCCTCCCTGACACATTGCCCCGGATTCATTGCCTGACATTACACAATGAAAAAAAAAACATTATGGCCGCGATTCATAATTCTTGTTGTGTCTTTTATTTTTTTATATTAATGGCATTTTTATATTTGCTAAATTGATTATGACTTTTGTGCTATTTTTTTGCTAGTTTGCAAATTTTAATACTTTTTTTTTTCGTTCCTTGACAATATGGCCATGGTTTTTGTTATCCACACGTTTTCAGCTAATTAATTCAAAATGTCTCCAAATTTTTGGCCAATTGTACTCGGATAACCTAGTGAAGTACAAAATCTGTCTTTTTTTTGTTTTATGCAATTGAAGAATTACATACAACATTTCAAAGGTTATTTAAAGGATTATTCAACAATTTTCCTTAAAAAAAATAAGGAAAAAGATCAGATTTGCATATGCGCCAAAATCTTCTAACATTATGATTAATTACACATTATTTTGAGGTGCGGAAAGAAATGAATGATGAAATCGGGGTCTTTAGGTTTCGTGATGATTCCACACGCCTTACCTTCAGTCCAAGCATTGCACCAGAATCTCGGGGAACACTTCCATCTTTTAACCTCTTGTTTAGCAAAACGCGGCCAATTAAGCGATCGCCATCTTTGGATGCTTGCCAGGTCACCGGATGCTGATGTGTTACATAGAGAAAATATCAGAGATAGATGTTATATTCATAGGTGATAACAGATATATATCGCTCAGCTTTCCAGCTGTTGTCGAAGTACAGTTGTTCCTGAAATATTGGTACCTGGAATTTGTAGTTCCACAACGGCTGGTAAACTATAGCCTTGTCTAAAGAAAGTGTATTGTTGTAATAGTGAGAGTCAATTAAAGACCATGCCAGAGTTGAAACCTTTTGTGATTCATTGTTTATGGCCATGGATGCTGTATATTCTCTATATATTACCATCTTTAAAAGGGAACCTGTCAGGTCCCTGATGCCCTCCAACCTCACATCGGTGTGACTAAATTCCCTTCCTATCCAGCCCTGTATAATGTTCTTCATTTAAATCACTGTTTAAATAAAGTATTTATAACGTCTGCTTTCCCTATGCTAATTAAGGCCTGTGACTAGTCGCAGGGGCGTTGTTTCCCCAGACTAGTTGGCCCTCTTTCCATGTTATCACGCCCCATATGAGCGTGATCACATGATTTCAATGAGCGTATCACCAGCTCCTGGAAATCTTGCGCATGCGGTGGCTCATTTTAGCAGCGTCACTGCGCTATTGAAGCCAAATGTATACTTCCCGGTTTCAGAGAAGCGCACTATGCATGATCGGAAGTGCAGAAACTGTTCCTGAAAACGGGACACGTACACCCGGGTTCAGAAGCGCAGTGAAGCTGCCGAAATGAGCCGCATGCATGTATGAGATTTCCAGGGGCTGGCGATGCGTTGGGTCGTGGAAATCTTGTTATCACGCCCACATGGGCATGATAACATGATAACATGGAAAGAGGGCTAACTAGTCACTGATATTTGTCCTGAGGAAGGGGGTTGTGACCCTTGAAATGCGTAGACCTGTATCTTCTTTGTGAATAAAAGACATGGATTAATATTATCTGCCTCCTGGATTTGGTGATAAGTGCAGCACGACACCCATTTCTCCTCACTACCATGATCACACCCACAGGGGCATGATGACATGGAAAGAGGACTGACTAGTCTAGGGAACTAACACTCCATCGACTAGTCAAGGCCTAATTAGCACAGGAAAAGCGGAGCTTATTAATCCTTTTCTGATGAAAATAATAGCTCTACATGCTAGACTATTCTTCTTCTACATAATGACCAGATCTGCAATGCAGATTCTTAGCAGACGTTATAATAAATGTGATCATAGCCTTAGATATGAAACATTAATCAAGCAGGGAATGTGAGGAGACTTGAGTTTAGAGATCTAGAAAGTTGTGAATGCAGGTCAACTTTTAGAACTATATTTAGTCTGTATATAAGGAAAACGAGGATAAAGTATGATCAAACGTCCAGTTTATAGGTGAAAAAATATTTTTATTGATCAATTGATAGGTGGACATAGCATGATAAAACCAATAAAAACCAAAAAGGAACTACCGGCAGTGTCACAGTCACTAATGTATGAGATTATAACATATAGTAGCGCAATGTGTATGATTGGAAAGGAATGCCCAAAAATAGAATTTAATATAGACAATCACGTGACGAAGGCGGATGCCGAAATGGCCGTCGGGTAAGAGTTTCCGGCGGGTCTCATCACTTTCCATCACATTGTGTGGTAAGTTCTATTGTGAGGCATGGGAGCACATGGATTTGATTTTTCCCCTGGAGCATGGTGAATTTTTACAACCTTTGCTGATTCCTAGTGTATTCAAACATGTAAGCCAATGTTCATGCTCACTTCTATTGTGGTCTGGCTAAAGGCTGCTTTACACACAACGATATCGCTAGCGATCTCGTTAGCGATGTGACGCGCCAGATCATAGATACGATTTGCCAAGATCACATAGTCGTTTTTGTAGCGCCGGTCACAAAACGACCTACAGTATGTGTAATCTCGGCAAATCGTATCTACGATCTGGCGCGTCACATCGCTAACGAGATCGCTAGCGATATCATTGTGTGTAAAGCAGCCTTAATTGTGACCCCCTGCCCAATAGACACATTGTTAACTCCATGTGGTTCTACTATTGATATAATGAGCACTATATGATTGGATATTTTTTCTGCTGCACACCGTATCTTATATTTTTTCTGGATAATATATATTATATACCACATGACTGTCTATATTAAATTCTATTTTGGGGAATTCCTTGTCCAATCATATACATTGTGCTACTATAGGTTATAATCTCATATATTAGTGATTGTGACACTGCCGGTAGTTCCTGTTTGTTTTTTATTGGTTTTATCATGCTATGTCCACCTAAAAATCGATCAATAAAAATATTTTTTTCACCTATAAACTGGACGTTTGAGTGTACCTTTTCCTCGGTTTCCTTATATACAGACTAAATATAGTTAAAAAAATTGACCTGCATTCACAACTTTCTAGATCTCTAAACTCAAGTCTCCTCACATTCCCAAGTCTCCTCACATACTCAAGTCTCCTCACATTCCCTGCTTGATTAATGTTTCATATCTAAGGCTATGATCACAGTTATTATAACGTCTGCTAAGGATCTGCATTGCAGATCCGGTCATTATTTAGAAGAATAGTCTAGCATGTAGAGCTATTTTTTTCATCAGAAAAGGATTTATAAGCTCCGCTTTTCCTGAGCTAATCAGGCCTTGACTAGTCGATGGAGTGTTAGTTCCCTAGACTAGTCAGCCCTCTTTCCATGTTATCATGCCCCTGTGGGCGTGATCGTAGGAGTCAGGAGAAACTGGACGTTTGATCGTACTTTTTCCTCGTTTTCCTTTGGTTGCTTTCTTGCGATTTGTCCAGGTACATATATGTAGTCAATGGTTGTCCTCAATGAGGTATTAATGATACAAACATATCACACATTTAGGTCAATATGAAACCTTTATCCCTGTGTGTCTTTTACTTAGTAACTTGTATATAAGGTGTGAAATATCATTTAAAGCTGGAGATACCATAACATACTGTACATGTAGTATCCGTAAAGTCAATCCTGAGTTACATTGTGAGGGCCTACTGTGATTTTACCAAGTGTCATCTGTGGTTTTGTATAGAAGTGCATCTAATGCTATGCACCAAAACTAAGATATCGGAGAATATTACATTGTACACTGTATTGTATTGTACATTGTATTGTACACATTCACATATAGACCCTGTTCTGAAGATATTATAGGCAGACAATGTGCATTTTTCACCTCTATCCTATGTACATTGCACTCAAACCTGCAATTCTCATGGCATTCTCATCTTTAATTGACTCTCAAAATAATTTGAAAAATGTAAAGAGAGAAAGAAAAGTAAAGTAATGATTACACAAAATATAGGAGTCTCATCATAAGATTGGGATCGTTCCTTTCTGATAACATAGTTCTATGAAATAGGAACATTCTACCATAGACAGAGGCAATGATACAGGGCAGGGCTCAGTATAATATGGAGGAGGCTATAAAGAACGGTGGAAGGTAGAACATTTGATGACTGAAAACCAATATAATGGAAAATCTAAGGCTGATATCATAAACGCTAACGAGATATCGCTGGGGTCACGGAATTCGTGACGCACATCCGGCCTCTTTAGCGATGTTGTTGTGTGTAACACTTACCAGCAACCGCTAACGATCCGAAAAGTGCCCAAAATCGTTGATTGTTGTCACGTCGCTCGTTTCCCAAAAATCGTTGCTCATTTGGTACATAGGTTATTTGTCGTTCCTGAGGCAGCACACGTCGCTACGTGTGACACCCCGGGAACGACGAACAACAGCGTACCTGCGTCCTCCAGCAACGAGGTGGGAGTGACGTTCATGCGGCTGCTCTCCGCCCCTCTGCTTCTATTGGTGGCCCGCTGTGTGATGTTGCTGTGACGCCGCACGAGGTTGTTCGCCGGCTACAGCGACGTCGTTAGGAAGGTAAGTTGGTGTGACGCGTACCGGCGATATTGTTCGCCACAGGCAGCGATTTGCCCGTGACGCACAAACGACGGGGGCGGGTGTGATCGCTAGCGATGTCGCAGCGTGTAAAGCGGCCTTTAAGTAATGAATTTGCCATGTTGGACTTGTCTGTAAGAGCTACATGCACATATAGTTGGAGGGGAGTGAGAGAGGGATGAAATCCTGCTGACAGATTCAATTTAAATGATGTTAGACTGTTCACTGAACTCAAAAGGACTTGTGTCTACCTTAAAAAAATATGAACTATGGTGCTGTTAAAGGGTTATTTCTAAATACCATAAAACATGTGTTCAGACTGTTCAAACCAAGAGCGCTCAGTGAAACACTTAACATGGCTACCAGTTATCAAGGAAGATGTGGGATGAGATATAGGAAAAACAAGTAACTGGGAAAGTGCACTAAGCTGTTTGGCCATGACAAGGGTGCACTGACCACCTGTGCTTGGTTTGAACAGTCATTTTACTTCAACAGACTCCCTTTAAGAAAAAGCTCAGCTCTATTACAGATGGTTTCTAATGGCCATATGGTTTTTGTATTAAATAATTCTCTATTAAATAGGTTTCTTTATGGTTAACCCAGGCCTGTCTATTTTTTTTTTTACTTAGTTGATTATTCCTTGGTTGCGTATGATCACTGGGGCGAGATTGGGAGACCCCCTTCATCTTGGGTACAACTAATAGAGGATTATTATTTGTATACAGGTTTATCCAGGTTGCAGTCACATCTATATAGATAATAATAATAATAATTTTATTCATTTATATAGCGCTATTAATTCCATAGCGCTTTACATACATTGGTAATACTGTCCCCATTGGGGCTCGCTATCTTGATTCCCTCTCTATATGTCTTTGGAGTGTGGGAAGAAACTGGAGTACCCGGAGGAAACCCACGCAAACACGGGGAGAACATACAAACTCCTTGCAGATGGTGTCCTTGGTGGGATTTGAACCCAGGACCCCAGCGCTGCAAGACTGCAGTGCTAACCACTGAGCCAAGTATGGACAATATGTAGAGTATTGTCATATGGACAAATATTTTTGTGCAGATTATACTTTTTTGTTAATTTTTTTAATGGCCTTTGGCTCGATCTCGAACCATGGAGACTTCATGGATGAATGATCTGTAGATAGATAGATTTTCTGCAAGTCTAGAAGGACCAACCTGGGTCACAGGGTCTTCTCCTCCATTACTTTGATTGTATTAAGCCATTGGGTTGCACGTCTTTCCTAAAAATAAGACCTACCCCAAAAATAAGCCCTAGCAGGATTTTTTAGCCTTGTTTGAGTAGGCTTAAAATATAAGCCCTACTCCAAAAATAAGCCCTAGTTGCAGATGAAAATGCTAATAGTATCCTGAAATAAGGCATGGGCAGCCCTTTCAGGATATGTAACTTTTATTGGTCAATGTTGCTGTAAGTCCAGGGCAGAGGAAAGGGGTGAATATTCATTATTTCATTACGAGACGTTGCAATCACTGACTCCGGCAGAGTGGTGGGCTCTATTATAGGTGGAAATATTCATTCCATTAACTAGCTGGGCATGTGACTATAAACATTCGGAGTTTACAGCAACATACATATTATGGGCGGGGTAAGAGGTAAATATTCATTTTTTATTAACGGGTGACCCAATCACTAACACCAATACAAGACATAAGACATGCCCAGAAAATGAGCTCTAGTGCATCTTTTGGAGCTAAAAATAATCTAACACACGGTCTTATATTTTGGGGGAAACACAGTAATACAGTGCCTCTCCTTACTACACAGTCTTATTTTAGGTCTTCCTATTTACACTCGATGAGATGTAAGAATATTTGTAATTTATCTTATCAAAGTAGTCTATCAGCAAAAAAATGACTGCTCAAACTAAGCACAGTCATTGTGCGTGGCCAGATCTATTGACATCCTTTCCTTTCCTTTAAAGCCAAAGATGTCAATCACGGACAAAGGGGGCCGAGACAGATGCAAAACAGGTACACTGAACTGTTTGGCCAAACCAAGGTTGCACAAATCACTTCTGCTTGGTTTGAACAGTCATTTTATGCAGACACACTTCCTCTAACTGTATACAAAGCAGGGGTGGGTCACCAAAGACAATGTTTGTCAGGGATTCCACGAATTATTCAACTTTAGTGCAGTTAGCGCACTTTTGGGATCAACTGGGTCTTGCCAGGATGGTATACTTGGCTAATGTTAGAAAGTGAACTGCATATACAGTATTATAAGTATGTAAATAAACCTACACCATTTGAAATAACGTTTAACTTAATCGCTTTTTCCATCAAGTTATAGGTAATAGATAAATATTTTCCGAAGAAACATATATGTTACAAGCCACCATGATCATTCAATCACAGCATAGATGCAAGAGTTTCCTTAGGCCCCTTTCACAAGACAATGAAAAACACATGTTTTTCACTGACGTGTTAAATGTGTGTATGGGCCCATTCGTGTGCCATGATTTTGGCACACGTCTATTCTCTGTGTGCTATCCGTGACAACACATGGAGAGCAGGAACTTTATACTCACCAGTCCATGGCACTGCTGTACCTGGTGCTGCTGCTTCCAGGTCCACAGTGCAGTGAATATGCATTAGCATAATGAGCAGGCTCTGAAGCAAGTTACAGCAGCACCGATTACAGCAGCGCTGGAGATAAGTGAGTATAAAAAATCATTTTATTTCACAGACACGTGTTTTCTCTGGTTTGTGTCAAATTGATCACATGAGTGTGTGGTCCGTGTGACATCAGTGCTGCCGGAGAAAAACGGACTTCTCTCTGTACGGATCACATGGACACACGTCTGCGCTACATGGACCGTGAGAAATCACTGATGTGTGCGCAGACTCATTGATTTTAATGGTTCTGCGTATGTCCGTGATTCCGGTACATATAAAAACGGCGACATAAGTACCGGAATCACTGATGTGTGAAGGGGGCCTTAGACAAATCAGTTCTTTAAGCATATTCTACATAATTAGTGTCTACTATAAAAGACAAAAAAGGCAATTAAGTAGATAAATATGAAGAAAAATACATGATATCATTATAAACAGAGGATTTTTAACTTTTTTAACTCTCTCAATAGCAAACATTCAGGTTCAGGATGCACCAAGAGTTTAGGTGCTCCTGATAAATTAAGATTGCGAATGCTAAAGATACATTCCCCAATGTCTACTCTGAATTTATATGTGGTGCATCCCACATGTGGTAATGTATAATTACTGCAATAAATATACATGTACCACTTGAGAATTACAATAAAATAAATAGATACCCAACACTATATGGGCTATGTTATTTATTGTCCGGAATGTACATTACAATATGTGGGCTGCACCAACCGTAAATTAAGATTACACATTGGAGAACATATCTCTTGCATTAACAATCCGAAATCCTGTAATATATCAGGAGCATCGAAACACATTCATCGGTTTTGTATGTATCCCTATGTGTTTGCTATTGAGAGGGTTGGGAAACCCAGTAGAGGTGGTGACTGGAGACGCACTTTAAGCTTTCTGGATTTTATATTCGGATATGTGATCACCTGATACCCATAAAGGGGTTGTCCACTACTAGGACAGCCCCTTCTGATTCAACTTGTTTCCCCCAGTTAAAATAAAAGACCCTGTACTCACCTCCCGTTCTGGCGCCCTTCCAGCACTGTCGGTAATCGTTGTTTGGGGCTCACGTGACATTACGCGAGTTCCCCATCCAATCACTGACGGCTTCTCTCGCCATGCCTTCGGCCCAAATGAGCAATCAACAGGAAGTGAGTGGCAGGTGCAGCATCACTTCCTGTTGATCAACTCTTTTGGTCTGAAAGCGGGGAGAAAGAACCTGGTGGTGATCGGTGGCTGGTGCAATGTCAGAATGTCATGTAAGCCCTGAATCGCGGAGACCAACAGTGCTGGAATGGCGCCAGAACGAGAGGGGAGTACAAGGTCATTTATTTTAACTGGGGAAAACAAGTCGAATCAGTAGCGGACAACCCCTTTAATAACTGAACAGATCTGACACATGTATGTACCAGAAGTTGTAATAGGAGAAATAGGAGACTATACAATTAATAAGAACAATCATGGTGGTTTGTAATTTTTAATTTTTTTTGGAAGATGGTTGTTTTTTTGCACAATGTTTTTGCGAAGTTTCCTGAATGTCTGCTGGATCATGTGTTTACAACATGTAAGGAAATTGGTCGACCTGCCCCCAAAGAGGAGTCTAGTCCTCCCTGTGCCATATATATTTATTGGAGCAGAGATCATTTATTTGCTGACTGGTGCAATAACCTAATATGAATAACAAGGCCTTATAGGTTAATTCTAGTGACATTGCAAATGCATCCAGAACGTATTTAACCTATATAAAGTATTTGTATACTGCAAAACCCAGCTGTCAGGACACAGGAATGGTCAGGGGAATCTGTTCAGTCCTGCCAGTAGATAGACCACAAGGCTCTCAGTAAGTTTTATAATTAACAAGTTCCACACGGACAATAGGAAAAAATGCAGCATCACCAGATATGGGGAAAACCTCTAGTGAATTAATGCAACCACGGGGAATTACCTATATATCTATATCTATCTATAACATTTAAAGGGATTCTCCACGAACAGAAAAAATAATTAACTAAAAGAAAATCAGTCAATAAAAATAAAATTTTTAAATACATTTAATTAGCAAATCATAATTGTTTTGTTTAGAGAGGTAATCACTATAAAATTAAAATGGGAGCCACCGTCTAACACTTACAGAAACTTGTCCTGAAATGTTAGGACAGCAGCCTGTGAGCATGTGACTACTACGGCACATCCGGCCGTGTACCTCCCTCTAGGATGCAGTCATGTGACAATCACATCTGGCCGGGCACTTCCCTCTAAGATGCAGTCATGTTACCATAACATTCGGCTGAAGCTTCCTTCTAGGATGCAGTCATTTGACTATCACATCCGGCCGCGCTTCCATCTAGGATGCACTGATGTGACATCACATCCGGCTACACGCTGCCCTCTAATATGCAGGATGCAGTCATGAGGCCACTTCCCTCTAAGATTCAGACATCCCTGTGCTCCCCTCTATGAATCAGTCATGTGACCATCACATCTGGCCGCACGCTTCCCTCTAGGATGCAGTTATGTGACCATCACATCTGGCCGCACGCTTCCCTCTAGGATGACCTTATGTGACTATCACATCCAGCAGTGCGCTTCCCTCTAATATGCAGTAAAGTGATCATCACATCCGTCGCATGCTTCTCTCTAAGATGCAGTCATGTGACCATCACATCCGGATGCACGCTTCACTCTAGGATGCAGTAAAGTGATCATCACATCCGGCTGCACGCTTCTCTCTAGGATGCAGTAAAGTGATCATCACATCCGGATGCACGCTTCACTCTAGAATGCAGTAAAGTGATCATCACATCCGGATGCACGCTTCACTCTAGAATGCAGTAAAGTGATCATCACATCCGGCTGCACGCTTCTCTCTAGGATGCAGTAAAGAGATCATCACATCCGGATGCACGCTTCACTCTAGAATGCAGTAAAGTGATCATCACATCCGGATGCACACTTCACTCTAGGATGCACTAATGTGACCATCACATCCGGCTGCACGCTTCACTCTAGGATGCAGTAAAGTGATCATCACATCCGGCTGCATGCTTCACTCTAGGATGCAGTAAAGTGATCATCACATCCGGATGCACGCTTCACTCTAGGATGCAGTAAAGTGATCATCACATCCGGATGCATGGTTCACTCTAGGATGCAGTAAAGTGATCATCACATCCGGATGCACGCTTCACTCTAGGATGCAGTAAAGTGATCATCACATCCGGCTGCACGCTTCTCTCTAGGATGCAGTAAAGTGATCATCACATCCAGCAGTGTGCTTCCCTCTAGGATGCACTAATGTGACCATCACATCCATCTGCGTGCTTCCCTCTAGCATGCAGTCATGTGACCATCACATCCGTCGCGTGCTTCCCTCTAGGATGCAGTCATGTGACCATCACATTCATCTGCGTGCTTCCCTCTAGGATGCAGTCATGTGACCATCACATCCATCTGCGTGCTTCCCTCTAGGATGCAGTCATGTGACCATCACATCTATCTGCGTGCTTCCCTCTACGATGCAGTCATGTGACCATCACATCCGTCTGCGTACTTCCCTCTAGGATGCAGTCATGTGATCATCACATCCGGCTGCGTGCTTCCCTCTATGATGCAGTCATGTGACCATCACATCCATCTGCGTGCTTCCCTCTAGGATGCAGTCATGTGACCATCACATCCGTCGAATGCTTCCCTCTAGGATGCAGTCATGTGACCATCACATTCATCTGCGTGCTTCCCTCTAGGATGCAGTCATGTGACCATCACATCCGTCGCGTGCTTCCCTCTAGGATGCAGTCATGTGACCATCACATTCATCTGCGTGCTTCCCTCTAGGATGCAGTCATGTGACCATCACATCCGTTGCGTGCTTCCCTCTAGGATGCAGTCATGTGACCATCACATCCATCTGCGTACTTCCCTCTAGGATGCAGTCATGTGATCATCACATCCGGATGCGTGCTTCCCTCTAGGATGCAGTCATGTGACCATCATATCTGTCTGTGTGCTTCCCTTGTAAACCGTTTAAGTGTGATGCATGCTCATGTTCTTTGTGCACTGCCAATGTGAGGTCATCTTCCCTTAACCTCTGATCTGGATCCAATGGATTTCGGGGGCATTGGAATTAAGTGCACCTGAACTGAATCCTGACTATCATGTATATACGGTAAGTATGTGTCTCCATATATACACTGCTCAAAAAATTAAAGGGAACAGTTAACCAACTGAACATAACTCCAAGTCAATCAGACTTCTGTGAAAGGAAACTGTCCACTTAGGAGACAACACTGATTGACAATCGATATCACATGCTGTTGTGTAAATGGAATAGACATCAGATGGAAATTATTGGCAATTATCAGGACACCGTCAATAAAGGAGTGTTTCTGCAGGTGGGGAGCACTGACCACATCTCAGTACAATGCTTTCTGGCTGATGTTTTGGTCACTGTTGAATGTTGGTTGTTCTCTCACACTCGCGGTAGCATGAGACAGACTCTGCAACCCACACAAGTGACACAGGTAGTGCAGCTCATCCAGGATGGCACATTAATGCGAGCTGTGGCAAGGATTGCGGTGTCTGTCAGCGTAGTGTCCAGACGATGGAGGCGCTACCAGGAGACAGGCCAGTACACCAGGAGACGTGGAGGGGGCCAAAGGAGGGCAACAACCCAGCAGCAGGACCGCTACCTCCGCTTACGTGCAAGGAGGAACAGGAGGAGCACTGCCAGAGCCCTGCAAAATGACCTCCAGCAGGCCAGAAATGTGCATGTGTCTGCACAAATGGTTAGAAACTGACTCCATGAGGATAACATGAGGACCCGATGTCCACAGATGGAAGTTGTGCTCACTGTCCAACACCGTGCAGGACGCTTGGCATTTGCCACAGGACACCAGGATTGGCAAATTCACCACTGGTGCCCTGTGCTCTTCACAGATGAAAGCGGGTTCACACTGAGCACATGTGACAGACGTGACAGAGCCTGGATACGCCATGGAGACAGGTTTGGCAGTAGGTCAGTAATGGTGTGGGGTGGCATTTCTTTGGAGGGCCGCACAGCCCTCCATGTGCTCGCCAGAGGTAGCCTGACTGCCATTAGGTACAGAGATGAGATCCTCAGATCCCTTGTGAGACCATATGCTGGTGAAGTTGGCTCTGGGTTCCTCCTAATGCAGGATAATGCCAGACCTCATGTGGCTGTAGTGTGTCAGCAGTTCCTGCAAGATGAAGGCATTGAAGCTATGGAATGGCCCGCCCGTTCCCCAGTCCTGAATCCGATTGAGCACATCTAGGACATCATGTCTCGTTCCATCACATAAACGTCAGGTTGCACCACAGACTGTCCAGGAGTTGGTGGATGCTTTAGTCCAGGTCTGGGAGGAGATCCCTCAGGAAATCATCCGCAACCTCATCAGGAGCATTCCCAGGCATTGTAGGAAGGTCATACAGGCACGTGGAGGCCACACACACAATACTGAGCCTCATTTTGACTTGTTTCCACTTTAATTTTGTCTAGTTTTGATTTTCATTTTGACTTGTATCCACTTTCAATTTGTGTGTCTCTTCAAATCCACAAATGAAAAAAGTCCGTGGAGCCTCTGTTAGGAGTCTCGACACAAAAACCAGCCAGATATCCCTCCGGGAAGGACCTAGCTAAGGAGTGGTTCTTTTTAGGAGACCACCATAACCACCATATTAAGTGGCCCTTTTAGTCAATATCCAGCTCTTTGACAAGTTTAAAGATATGACAAGAAAAATACCAAGGCCAGGTATCCATCCACAGACAGTGGTCTCCTAAAAAGAGCCACTCCTTGGCTAGATCCTTCCTGGAGGGATATCTGGCTAGTTTCTGTGTCGAGACTCCTAACCGAGGCTCCACGGACCTTTTTGATTTGCGGTCTCCTAAAAAGAGTCACTCCTTGGCTAGGTCCTTCCCGGAGGGATATCTGCCTAGTTTCTGTGTTGAGACTCCTAACAGAGGCTCCACTGACTTTTTTGATTTGCATATTTTCCAGGAGGCAATGCACCTAGGATTTCACTGTCTTGAGCTGTCGTTGGCTGCCGGCAGTGTTTTCTCTGGCTGGTCTCCCCGAGATCAGTGATTGTTTTGTCTTGTCTTTAAATCCAGGCCTACATTGGTTAAAAGATTTGATTTCCATTGATGATATTTGTGTGATTTTGTTGTCAGCACATTCAACTTTGTACAGAACAAAGTATTCAATGAGAATATTTCATTCATTCAGATCTAGGATGTGTTATTTGAGTGTTCCCTTTAATTTTTTGAGCAGTGTTTACCGTATATACCCACAGAAAATTGATTCTGCCAGATGAGACACTTGGGACTTTTCCCTTTTACACGTCTGTAAGACAATTTTCTCTGTAGAGCCTGGACTACAATTTTCTTGCATATAGTACAGACCAAACGTTTGGACACACCGTCTCATCTCTAGAACAACTGTTAAGAGGAGCCTTTGTGCAGCAGGCCTTCATGGTAAAATAGCTGCTAAGAAACCACTGCTAAGGACAGGCAACAAGCAGAAGAGACTTGTTTGAGCTAAAGAACACAAGGAATGGACATTAGACCAGTGGAAATCTGTGCTTTGGTCTGATGAGTCCAAATTTGAGATCTTTGGATTCAACCACCATGTCTTTGTAGAAAAGGTGACCGGATGGACTCTACATGGCTGGTTCCCACCGTGAAGCATAGAGGAGGAGGTGTGATGGTGTGGGGGTGCTTTGCTGCTTACACTGTTGGGGATTTATTCAAAATTGAAGGCATACTGAACCAGCATGGCTACCACAGCATCTTGCAGCGGCATGCTATTCCATCCGGTTTGCGTTTAGTTGGACCATAATTTATTTCTCAACAGGACATTGACCCCAAACACACCTCCAGGCTGTGTAAGGGCTATTTGACTAAGAAGGGGAGTGATGGGGTGCTACGCCAGATGATCTGCTCTCCACAGTCACCAGACCTGAACCCAATCGAGATGGTTTGGGGTGAGCCGGACCGCAGAGTGAAGGCAAAAGGGCCAACAAATGGCAAGCATCTCTGGGAACTCCTTCAAGACTGTTGGAAAATCATTTCCGGTGACTACTTCTTGAAACTCATCAAGAGAATGCCAAGAGTGTGCAAAGTAGTAATGAAAGCAAAAGGTGGCTACTTTGAAGAACCTAGAATATAAAACATATTTTCAGTTGTTTCAAACTTTAAGTATTTCATTCCACACATTTTAATTCATAGTTTTGATGCCTTCAATGTGAATCTACAATTTTTAGAGTCATGAGAGTCAAACTTTTGGTCTGTACTGTATGTACTTTAGCTAAAACTAAGGATATTATCTTCTATGCATTTGCACTTTATGTCCCTTGTAATATTCCTTTTCTATACATAAGCTGAATATAGGATATCAGTAGGCAATAAACAGAATATTGTTATTCTTATCACCCCAATACTCTTTACAGATAAGTAGATCTTCCATAGAGGGGAAACGTGTTTAGTAGCTATACGAGTACTGATTTTGGTGCTCCCTGTTTTACTGATTGTCCTCCGGAATATGTGTAACATTAATTTGAGTGTTAATATCAGTTGATTGAGTGGTAATTGGACTCTGTGACAGGGTCAATACAGCCTGAAGTGAATTGTCACTTAGATCGTTAAGGACCATTATCATAATTTACCAACACGATATCATGGGGCTGTATAGGGCCTAATTGTCACGGGTGTATCACGGTGGACAGACAGTCCTGTGGTGACTGGCTGTAAAAGGTTGCGGTGTTTGGCTACACAAACTGCTCTCTCACATTCAATTCTTCCTGCTTTGATGTAAATGGTATCCTATATATCTTCTCTGCTTGGAATTAATTCCTTTCCTTTTAGGATTCTGCGGATATTCTCACCTTTCAGCTGTTAATCAACATCACTTCCCCTTGTGTCCTTAAATACTCATATTTCCCCTTGGTGTTTGCTGGTGATAGAGTTATATTCCTATACAGGATGCAAGCAGTTGGCTTGTATTAATGTGATGAAACATTATTTGTGGCTGTTCTCTCTGAATTTTTTTGGGGATAAGTTAGTCGTTCACTTCCCTCTGTTTGTGCTCCCTGTGCCTTTTTTAGAGCTTAGTGGGGTTGACTAAGCGCTCATCCCATCCGTTCCCTACTCAGGGCTTAGTTCAGAGTCGGCCAGGGCCAGGTATCCTGCCCGGCGCATAGGTGCGGAACCTGTCTAGAGTGGTCAGGGGAGCCAGGGTTTCCCTTCTCTTCCCTGTTGCCGTACGCGTGGTACTTCCCCATACCTAGCGTGACACTAATAGGCCATGTGCCCAAGGGAGCTTGTTTCTGCGGATTTTGCGGAGGAAAACCTGCGGATTTTTCTGGATTTTCCAGATAAATCAGCAGGTTTTAGCATGTACAAACACTTCCCATGTTATCCTATGGGACATGGGGAATGTCTGTGTCCACGCTGCGGAAAGTGCGGCTGCGGAACATGGTGCGGATGTCCCGCAGCCGCACGTAACTGCATGTCAATTATTCCTGCGGAATTACCTGCGGAAATCCCGGCCCTCCGCTATGGAGATAGAGGCCGGGACGTCCGCAGGTAATTCGCATGAAAGTCCGCAGGTTTACCGCAGCTATATCGCTGGAATCCCGGAAAAATAGCTGCAGATGCCGGCGGGCAGCTGCGGGAAAACTGCGGCCGTACCTGCGGATACATCCGCAGGTGCGATCTCCCGTGGGCACATAGCCATAGGGCTTTTTTTTTTACAAATCAACATTGAACATGGGTGCCATTTGAACAATTTAGGGTGCCAACCTCTGCGGCTTGGTAGTGTCATTTTAGAGTACAACAAGGCCATGCTCACCTTATCCAATTTCTCTTTTTCTTAATTACCTCACTGGGGGTGGGTTTTCCCATTGGTACTTTATTTTCACTATAATTATTTTAAGCATATCTAATAAAAATAATTTTAGGAATCATATTTTGCCTGTGTAATTACACGTTGTAACACTTACGGAAACCTATCCTGGAATGTTTGGACAGGAGACTGTGAACATGTGCAGTAGGAAGCTCATTCCTGTGACCCGGAGAGCGATGGAGCACATCTTCCTACATATGAAGGCGGGCGTTGCTTCCTTCTGCAGGTGCTCACAGGCTCCGGTCCAAACGTTCTACGACAGGTTTTTCTCAGTGTAACAAGCTGACGGCCATTTTAATTGTATAGTGATTATATCTCCACATAAAACTATTGTGATTTTCTAATTAAATGTAATTAGAAATGTATTTATAATGACATTTCATTCACTTATTTATTTATTATTTTTTTATTTGTGGAGAACCCCTTTAAAAAGCCAAAATGTACCCAAAAGGATTTTTAAGAATGTAGTGATAACCAACAACTTATTCAGAATATTAACTTACCTGGTGACCCACGGATAGGACTGATAAGGGCCTCTTCTCCACTGTCCTCTTACCATGTGAGTTCTCACAACAATACGGGCTATAAGACCAAGATTTTATTTCCTACTGACCAACAGGAACCCAAGCAACATTGTGCTGGAGAATCCATCTGATATTGAGAAAGTCCCTCTAACACACTGTCCTTCAAAAGTAGACCAGACGGATATTCTGATGTTTCTCATTAGGCCTAACTCTGAAGAAGAACCACAGAAAATCTTTATTCTATACATCTGACTATCCTATAGTATGGATAGAACCTTTACCCCTAGAGGACACTAGTATTTCCTAGAAAGTCTTCTCCTTCTTTCTTTATAATTCAAGATTTCTTAGAATAAAGTTCTCATCTAGCGGACTACATTTAGGCTTCCTGTACTTTGTCGCATTAGTGCTTTATACAACTTTCGACTTTACCCCCATATGTCTCAAAGACACACAAAGGATTTCAGAACAGAAAATTAGCGGTACACCTCATTAAATACAGTATATATACATACAGTCTAGGAGGAAAGTGTTGGCACCCTTCAAATTGTTCCAGAAAATGAAGTATTTCTTCCTGAAAATTATTGCAATTCCATGTTTTGTTATACACCTAATTTTTCCTTTGTCTGCATCGAAACAACAATTAGACATAATTTCACACAAAACTCCAAGAATGGGCTAGACAAAATTATTGGCACCCTCAACTAAATGTTTGGTTGCAGACCCTTTGGAATAAGTAACTGCAATAAATAGCTTCTTTTAATCATCAAGTTTCTACACCTCTAAACTGAAATTCTGGACCACTCCTCTTTGAGAAACTGCTTCAGGTCTCTTGTATTTGAAACAATTTAAAGCTCTCTCCACAGGTGTCAATTGGATTTAGGTCTGGACTCATTGCTTCCACTTCAGAACTCTCCATTGCTTTGTTTTCATCCATTTATGGAAGACCCATGACCTAGGACGCAAACCCAGCTTTCTGACACTGGGCACTACATTGCGTCCCAAAATCCTTTGGTAATCTTCAGAGTTCATGATGCCTTATACATAGTCAATGCACCCTGTGCTAGAGGCAATAAAACAACCCCAAAACATCTTTGAACCTCCACTATATTTGACTGTAGGTCCAGTGTTCTTTTGTTTGTAGGCTTCGTTCCGTTTCCGGTAAACAGTAAAATAATGTCCTTTACCAAACAGCTATATCTGGGTCTCATCTGTCCACAAGACGCTTTTCCAGAACTATTTTGGCTTACTCACATTTTGTCCAACTGCAATCTTATCTAGCTTTTTTTATGTCTTTGTGTCAGCAGAGGGGTCCTCCTGGGTCTTCTGCCATAAAGTTTAATTTAATTCAAATTTCAACGGATAGTTTGTGCTGCACTGATGTCCTCTGAGCCTACAGGACAGCTTGAATTTGTTTGAAACTTGATTGGAGCTTCTTAAGACTTCTAGACTATCCTGAGTTGCAACTTTTCATCAAGTGTTTTCTGCTATCCACATAAAGGGAGATTAGCTACAGTGCCATGGGTTGTAAACGTTTTGATTATGTTGCGTACCTTGGACTAAGGAACATCAAGATCTCTGGAGAGGGACTTGTAACCTTGAAATGGTGGATATAATTAAAAAATTTTGGTTCTTAAGTCCTCAGACAGTTCTTTTTGTTCTCCATGCTCAGTGTGGCGCACACATGACACCCACTGCAAAGACTGAGTCAACTTCTCCTCTTTTTAAATAGTTTCCGGTGTGATTTTCATATTGCCCACACCTCTTACTTGCCACAGTTGAGTTTGAAGGAGAATCACATGCTTGAAACAAAGTTGTTTACCAACAATTTTGGAAAGGTAACAACAATTTTGTTGGGCCCATTTTTGGGATTTTGTTTGAAATAACTTTCCAATTTGCCTTTTTTTCTCTGTTTTTCGTGTGTGTGTGTGTGTGTGTGTGTGTGTATGTGTACGTGTGTATAGCACAAGGTCCCCATCAGGGGTGATTGTGTGTGTGTGTGTTGTTCCGATATACACAAAGGAAATAAATGTGTATAACAAGACTTGTATAATTGCAATCATTTTTTGGGAAAAATACTTAATTCTCTGGAACAATTTCCATGGTGCCAACACTTTCAGCCATGACTGTATTTCCTGAAAGCATTACTACTAGAACAGCTTCATACATACCGCACCAGATGGCTTTCTGTAGGGCAGCACATTTCTTTCCGAACGTTTCAACGCTACAATGCCAAATGGGACTTTGTGCTCTGTTATTCGGGATCACTACCTTGTACAGAAGATCTAAAGATGCTTATTCATATTGGCCAACAGTTATCTCCCCTAAACTTGGCTGAGCACTCGTGTTTTCAATGCGGACAGGGGAGAAAGACCCTTCTTATAGCTACTTATGGCCAGGAGAATAAAAGGATAAGACATTTAATTTCAAAGTGCCCGATTGATAGCTCCTTTAACATCATCTATATCTTAAGGCCTCTTTCACATGTCGGTGATTCTGGTACGTATGTGCTAGTTTTTTTACGCACCAGAATCGCGGACATTAAAATCAATGGGTTTGCGCACACATCAGTGATTTTTCACTGACTGTGTCTCCGTGTGTACACGCATGTCCGTGTGCTCCACACAAAGACAAGTCCATTTTTTTCTGGCATTACTGCTGTCCCATGGACTACACTATGGTGTGGTCCGTGAATCACATACCAGAAAAACACGGACATTGAAAATAAAAACATTTTTAACTCACTTTCTCCAGCAAAGCTGTCTCCGGCCTCTGCTCTCTGCTGCTTCACAGCCAGATAATTACGGTCATGCATATTCATGTATGCAGCCACAGCCGACCCGGAAGTAGCTGCAGCGGGGGCGAAAACACAGCAGAGCCGAAGAGTTCAGCACCACGGACAGCAGGAGCGGGGACAGGTGAGTATATCTCCATGTGCAATCACAGATCACGTCTCACGGATTACACATGGACAACTCATGTGTGTCGTGAATCACAGCACATGGAGGGACATATGCGTTTTTAACACGTCTGTGTTTTTCACTGACATGTGAAACAGGCCTAATGTAGCTGAGCTACTCCTGGTAAAATTTGGGGTTTAGATCTTAAAAACCCTCAAATAAAAAAAAAAAAATCATGCCTTAGACGATATTATTGTGTTTTTCTTTTTTGGTTTTGTTGAGGTTTTTTTTGGAGTGGGGGGGAATCAATTGTTTGATTATTCTTAGAGATTCTTCTAAATTTGCTCCACACTGAGTCAATGTCGGAGTATCATTGAGTGGGTCGAGACCGGTCACATATATTTTGTGTAATCACGGCTGCTTCATTAGCTTAAGACTTCATAAGTTCATGCTCCATGCAGATTCCACATACAGAGAGAGAGAGAGCACATTAAGAAGACAAAAAACACGAATGTCATGGCTCCCGACACGCTAAAAAAAGCAAAGAAAGAAACTGAATGGAGACCAACACGCTACAACTCAAACCACACAAAAAAAACACTATGACGACAAATGAAAAGGACGGACATGACATGAAAGTGAAAGGGAAAAAAGAAAAACAACTTTTCTGTACAAACAGACCCAATTTTGAATGTTTTTGTTTGTTTTTTTTTAATATATATTGTCTTGAACCGGTTAATGTGGGTTTTTTACGCTAGAAATCAGCCAAATCAACTGCATCCTTAATGGCAATAAAGCTTGCTGAATGGAGAAGATATCACATTCTAGAATTATGCAGTGAGATGAAAAGGAGAATTTCTCTGTACCTGACAATTCCCATTCTTGCATTGCCGGAATCGGCAGTACAAGAATGCGTTGATGTTTTTGTTGTTTTTTTTTCTACTTTTTAAGTAATTTTTTTTTTTTTTTTACTTTTTTTATATATATATTTTTTTTTTCAGTTTTGTTTTTCTTTTCTGCACCTTAAGAAATACTACAGTGTCTAGAAAACAGTACAGAGCTCATTCAAAGACAGCAGATGCAGCTCTCGGCTGCCAGCTAGGGCCAAAAATGTGCAGAGTGGCTCGATGTTGGCAGATGGCTGCGCCATCATACTGCAGTCTTCAAATAAGCCCCCTGTCTGGTTGTAAAAAATGTTTTTTTTTAATTAAATGAGTGACAGAGAGCAAACGAAGACCAAATGAGCAGATTCCAAATGCAAGGCTTCCACAATGTCAGTACCTTCTCACTATGGCTATGCTCCTCGTTAAGGGTGGTGCTACTACACGTATCTACCCCAGAGTCTTTTATCTGAGGCTCTGACCATTCCAAATCCTCTTCCAATGAGTGGGCTCCAAAGCACACCATTTTCTTTTGTCTTTCGGACAAGGAGTTAGAATCCGACAAAACTGCCTGCTCACTAGTTTTTCTTTTTCCCCTTTGACTGTCCCCTACAAGTGTGGGATAAAAAAAAAGGATATATATAAAATAAAGGAAAAGAAAACATGCATAGGTATAAAAAAAAAAAAATAAAAAAAATAAAAATAAAATTAAAAATAAAAAAAACAAAGAAAAAAAAAAAACAAAGGGAGGTGTGGATGGTGAAGGAAACTGAATGTTAGGGCCCCATATGTCTCACCAAAGACATTGGGGATGCCTCGCTGCTGTGCCAAGATGTGTGCTCCATCCAATACTCCATGTCACCTGTGAGGATCAGACAGAGAAGACAGAGCGGTAAAGGAAAAAGGAGGAAAGATCAGACGAAGGCATAACATGACAGTTCGCTTATCATTCTGTCCAGTGTTACGCTTGCCTTTTTTTTTTTTTGGAGGTGTGCATTGAACGTTTATTGCCACAATACCCTCTGAGCAAGGCCAATTACCACCAATACATAGGAGGACAAAAAAAAATATCATTATTAATTAGCACAGTATTTATAGCATTGATAATACAATAAATAATACAAAATAACATTTTTAGAAATTATTCAAGAAAAACAATAGAGAATCACACTTAAATAACAAATAAATGGGAGTTCAGCTCCACCCCCTCTCAGCGCAGTGACCTCTGCACATGTGACTGAGCATGCTCACAACACTCCAGAATAAATGCTGAGAAGGATTTGATTTTTCATTATACTCGGTTCCACTTGCGCTTTCCACAAATGCCAGTGGAAAACTATGTGGCAGTGTCCATCTGCGTTTGGCGGCGAGTCTCGGCTCACACGTCTATGGGTGCACGTGAAACATTGCTCTGCATTCGGATGTCATCACTTGCGAGTGATGCATGTAACTCGCTTGAGTCTAGCATCGCATCACTCGGTACGGCCTGTCTCGGCTCACGCGCACCCATACAAGTCTATGGGTGATGTGAAACATCGCACTGCATTTAGATATCATCACTTGCGAGTGATGCATGTAACTCATGTGAGTCTAGCATCGCATCACTCGGTACGGCCTGTCTCGGCTCACGCGCACCCATACAAGTCTATGGGTGCATGTGAAACATCGCACTGCATTTAGATATCATCACTTGCGAGCGATGCATGTAACTCATCTGAGTCTAGCATCGCATCACTCGGTACGGCCTGCCACTCCCAGACAGGAGGCGGTCAGCTGCATAGAAGTGCATGCGGCTGACCCACTCCTGTCCGGAGAGCAGCAGGCCGCGTGGAGCGATGCGAGTCACTCACAGGTGTGACTCCAACCTAAAGCTGACGTAGGTCATTTCATACACATGAAGCAGGGCAAGAGGATGACGGTAAAGATGCTGTATATTGAGGCTGGTGTAGTTACACATGGTCTGCGGTTGTGAGGCCGGTTGGATGTTCTGCCAAATTTTCTGAAACGCCTTTGGCTTATGCTAGAGAAATGAACAATCAATTCACGCGCAACAGCTCTGCTGGACATTCCTGCAGTCAGCATGCCAATAACACACTCCCTCAATACGTGCGACAGCTGTGGCATTGTGCTGCATGATAAAATTGCACATTTTAGTGAGGCCTTCTATTGTGGCCAGCCTAAGACACACCTGTGCAATAATCATGCTGTCTAATCAGCATCTTGATCTGGCACACCTGTGAGGTGGATGGATTATCTCAGCAAAACACAGATTTAGACAGATTTGTGAACAATATTTGAGAAAAAAAGGTCTTTTGTCTTCATACAAAAAAGTCTTAGATCTTAGAGAGTTCAGTTCATGAAAAATCGGAGCAAAAACAAAAGTGTTGTGTATATATTTGTGTTCAGTGTATGAGGATTTGTGAAATATATAATTCAGATGATAAAATATATTGGGAGCTCGTGTCACACAACACATCTCCCAGTGACATCCAGCATACAACGTAGATACCATTCCTGTGCCGTAGTCTTCCGCGTACCGATACCCAAAGCCCACGCCACGTCTTCTATATTATGCCATTCACAGTGCAGACTTGGGCGGAATAAATCCTCTAATTCATCTCTGATATAAGGGATTTCATCAAACTTTTTCTACTTTTTAAAGAATTTTCTTGCATCTCGTTTATTTGTGTCTCGCTGTATCGAGTCTGTCTATACTAAACAGTAGTGGCAATGGTAAAATAATAGCTGCCATATCTGGGACCTCTGGCACTAACCACTGATAGAAGGGACACTGTGAAGCTATAACACCATTATATGAACCATATTGGGCACAGTGGCACTGTCTGCTGCACATCCTCTGGGGGAGTAAAGAGGTTGTCCACTAGATTTACATTGATGGCCTATCCTTAGGAGTACTTTGCCCACTACGACATCACAGGTGCGATGTCGGTGGGGTCAAATCGAAATTGACGCACATCCGGCGTCGCTGTCGACATCGGAGTATGTGAATCCTTTTTACTACGATTAACGAGCGCAAAAGCGTCGAAATCGTATGATCGGTGTAGCGTCGGTCATTTCCATAATTTCGGAAGGACCGATGTTACGATGTTGTTCCTCGTTCCTGGGCAGCACACATCGCTGTGTATGAAGCCGCAGGAGCGAGGAACATCTCCTTACCTGCACCTGCAATGAGGAAGGAAGGAGGTGGGCGGGATGTTTATGTCCCGGTCATCTCCGCCCCTCCGCTTCTATTGGCCGCCTGCCGTGTGACGTCGCTGTGACGCCGCATGACCTGCCCCCTTAGGAAGTAGGTGGTTTGCCGGCCAGAACGACGTCGCAGGGCAGGTAAGTGCATGTGAAGCTGCCGTAGCGATAATGTTCGCTACGGCAGCTATCACAAGAGATCGCAGCTGCGACTGGGGCGGGGACTATCGCGCTCGGCATCGCTACTATCGGCTTGCGATGTTGTAGTGTGCAAAGTACCCCTTAGTATAGGTTACCAATGTCTGATCGGCCAGGGTCTGACACCCCACACCCCTGATGATCAGCTGTTCTCCGTGCCGCCGGCAGCAGCAGAAGGCTGGAAACGCTCAGCTCTGGCGCTGCTCCGTCTTCTGATAGTGGCCATAGTCGACTACTGCACATCCACCTCCTATTGATTAGAATGGGAGGCGGCTGCACAGTACCCAGCCGCAGCCACTATCAGGAGACGGAGCCGCGTTTCCAGCCTCCTGCTGCCGCTGAGACCGAGAGCAGCTGATCGGCAGGGATGCTGGTGTCGGACCGATCAGACATTGATGTCCTATCCTAAGGATAGCCCATCAATGTAAAAATAGTGGCCAACCTCTTTAAACTGGTGAATAAAGTTGCCCCTACTGTAAAGGGAACATCTAGCCCCCAATGTCTGTGTATATATATTTTCATACCTCTCTCTAGTACCCTTTGTACACGTTCGCTCCCATACCCATTGCCAAAAATTGGTGAGAGGGGTCCAACACTGGGTATTCCTTAATCCAATCTGGAAATTAGATGATAGCCGTTTTTTACAACCTTAGAAGGCGTCATTTCCACGTAGGTTTCTCTCCACCGTTCATTAATTATACATTGTATAACCCTGCTCTAACCATCTGTAATGTGTTGATGCCCTCGTCCTCGTCCATCTTGCCCAAGTTCTACACCGTCACATTTTGATGCGGCCTGTGAGCGCACCCCCGGCTCACCACATAGCATGTTGATGAATAAAGCAATTTTGCCGACACATCTTGGGTGCCAAACATTTCTCCTTTCCGAAACACTAACATGTCATGTTTAGCCTATAGTGAAATTAATTGCAAATAAAATAAAAAAAAGGACATGACACGATTTCTACAGCCCATCAATGTTCATATTCACCGGCAGCGAAACCTCAAAGTGGTGGTGGCCGATTGATGTATGAATAATATTAGAAAGTTGCAGATCTTTTACAAGCCAACAATTAACCTTTATCTCCTTATCTAAATCAGTTTACAATTTTCCGTTTTATAGACTATTTTTTTCAGAATAGATTTATATCATGTTTCCACGCTGTGTTTTTGGGGGTTTTTTTCAATGCAGTTTTTTAAAGCCAAAGTCGGTTGGTCTCTGGTGATTTATGACCTGCCGGTAGTTCCATGGTGCACGCGAAGGACAAAAATCAATACAAGTCTATGAGAGCCTCGTTCTTGCCCTCATAGACTTGTATTAAGCAATTGTGATGTTCCATCAGAGTTCCCTTCCAGTCAAAAGTTATAGTCACAAGATGGTGCCACGGGACTGGAGCGATGCCAAAAAAATCATGAAACCGCCAGAGGGTAAGAGCGGCGTTACACGAGACGATATATCGTGCGATTGCATGAGCGATTGTACCCGCCCCAGTCAATTCATTGCCCGTGTCACACAAAGTCGTTAAACCCCCGTCACACGTACTTACCTCCCTAACGACCTCGCTGTGGGCAGCGAACATCCTCTTCCTGAAGGGAGAGGGATGTTCGGTGTCACAGCGACGTCACACAGCAGAAGCCCAATAGAAGTGGAGGGGCGGAGATGAGTGGGACGTAACATCCCGCCCACCTCCTTCCTTCCTCATTGCCGGCAGGACGCAGGTAAGTTGTTGTTCGTTGTTCCCGGGGTGTCACACGTAGCGATGTGTGCTGCCTCGGGAACGACGAACAACCGGCGCACAGAAGGAGGAACGAGATTAAGGAAATGAACAACGTGTCAACGAGCAACGATAAGGTGAGTATTTTTGCTCGTTAACAGTCGTTCGGAGGTGTCACACGGTACGACGATGCCGGATGCGCGTCACAAATTCCATGACCCCGACGACAGATCGCATGATATATCGTAGCGTGTGACGCCGCCCTAAGTAAAATATAGAGGACTTAGATTTAAAGCGCCACTCCAGTGCTGAAAAACAACAACAACAAAAAAAAAACAAAAACGCTGGAGTGGTGCTTTAAATACATTGACAAGCAAAAAGGTAACAATGTTCTGAACTTTTGATTTTCAGGCTATGTGCCACGCTGCAGATGATTTGAAGAAATTTTCTGATTGGCAAACAACCGTGTGTTAAAATTGGATGTTTCAGGGTCGAAGAGAGACGGAGAAAGAGAAAGAGAGAGGGAGAGGGAGAAAGAGAGAGGGGGGAAAAGAGGGTGAGAGAGAGAAAGAGAGGGAGAAGGAGAGGGGGAGTAAGGGGGGAAAAGAGTGGGGAGAGAGAGGGAGGGGGAGAGTGGGCGAGAGGGGGAGAGAGAGGGAGAGGGGGAGAGAGAGAGGAAGTAGGAAAGGGAGAGGGAGGGGGGTAGAGAGGGAGAGAGAGAAAGGGAGAGGGGGAGAGAGAGAAAGGGAGAGGGGGAGAGAGGGGGAAATAGAGGAGAGAGAGGGAGTAGGAAGGGGAGAGAAAGAGAGGGGGAGAGAGGGGGAAAAAGAGGAGGAGAGAGAGGGAGTAGGAAAGGGGGAGAGGGGGTGTAGAGAGGGGGAGAGAGAAAGGGAGAAAGAGGGATTGAGAGGGAGGGGAGAAAGAAAAAGAGAGAGAAAGAGAGAAAGAAAGAGGAAGAAAGAGAAAAAAGAGAGAGAAAGAAAGAGAGAGAACACTAAAGAAATCCTGAAAAGATATTCTGTTGGTGGCTCGATCGAGAAAGAGAGATTTTCCTGAGGAGGACATGCTGAAATTAACACTATGAAACCGGACTCAAACGTCACAGTGTGAAAAGACCTGCGGTTCACCAGCGTTATTTCATAACAACACTGAAGTCAATGGGTGAAAAACGCTGCTAAACCAGACTAATAATTGACATGCTCCAGATTTTTTCGGCATTAAAAACCAGGTTGAAACCGGACGGAAAAAAACCGCAGTGTGTGTACAGCAAATAAAAAAATACATTGACTTTGCTGGCTTCAGGAGAGACATGCAGGTTTTGATGCGGATTTAAAAAAAAAAAAAACAAAAACGCATCAAAAACTCCAGCGTGTGCACAGGGCCTCAATCTCCATATCTTACCATCCATAGCTTCGAACGTGAGACGACCTTCATTTTATAGACAATCATCTTGGTTATCTCATAAATAAATTTGACTTGCAACTATTTAGCACATGATTAGTTATGCAGATTCTTCTCATGTCACTGCATTGTTACTGTTTTGCTCCTGGTGGTGGAAAACTGTTTTTCTTCCTGTATACTACAAATTACAATCTGTTCTCACATTCCCCAATAACTCAGTGTGTTATTAGGTTGATTCCCAAACAAAAGGTCACTGGTTCGAATCGAGGAGCAGCCATGAAGAAGATTTCCCAAGAAAAGAGAAACAATATCATCCAGCTCATTGATAGCGTTTTTTGGCCAAGAAAATTGCCAAACGGCATCATGTGTATGTAAAGCACTGTGGAATGAACAGCGCTATATAAATTAATAAATATTATTATATATCATACTATTATGTGAGGCCATGACAGTAGGAAAAGTATGGAATGAAGTCCGTTCATCCATTTGGAAGCCAAGAGGTGGACGTCCAGGGACAATATCGGAGTCAACAAGTTGGCTCATCACAAGGTTCTGATGCAACGAACATGGCAGTGGAGGCGGCTCGTATGCTTTGTAATATTGAGATCACAGACGTCCATGCAAGCACCTTGTGATGCACGTTATACAGGTCTGGACTGGTGGCCCGAAAAAGTCGAAGAAGCCTCAACTTCAATATAATCATAAGAAGCTTTGGCTCGAGTTTGCAAAAAACTACAAAAAGTGGACAGTAGAAGATTGGAAACGGGTGACGAAAGTCAATAGACTAGGCCGCTCTCACATTGTAACGCCTGCCTGGATCCACAGACTCAGACGGGCTGTAATGGACAGGCTAGAGGGAAGCCACTAACCAAGCAGGACCCCTAGAACCCTGAAACCCTGGAATTACACAGGGCCCTGGAGATCACTACCTGTGGAAGGCTGCAGTCTGAGAGAGTAGTCGTCAGGCAGGGTCAAAACAGGAATTGTGGAAAAGGGACAAAATCGGCAGACAAGGATGTAATCAGAAAACAAGGAGAGGTCAAAACCGGATCGGGCAGCGAGGTACAAAAACAGCAGGCAGGAGGGTAGTCAGAAAACAAGCGGTAATCAGCACACGAAATCACAGAACAGGACGAAACAGGAGCCAGAATTTTCAGAACTATCTCTGGCAGAGGTCAGCAGACAGGAGGGGCATTAAAAAGGGTGTGGTGTCTTCTCATAGGCTGTAGCTGAATGATGGTACTTCAGCTGGGAGACACCCGCCACCTACAGTCAGCCAGTGGCACTGCAGATCCCCAGGAAACCCAGACCAGTGGATGATCGGAGCCTGCGCCCACCGACGCCGCTGGCATCGACTCCTCTTCCATCACCAGCACCATCCACGGCAGGATCAGGGCGTCGCCTGCCGATCAGATTAGAAGTCGATGGAGCAGATTCCGGTGGTGACGTAACACACATCAGGGGTATTTTGACGGAAAGCGGATCCGGCACAAATGTGTTCCAGTTCCATTCATTTACAATGGAATGTGACCGCATGTGACGACATCTTGCCGTGATTCCATTGTAAATGAATGGAGCTGAAACCCATTTAATACCGCTGATGTGAAACCAGCTTAAGCTGACCTTACAGATATGCCATTACTTTGCAACATGGGAATACCCCTTTTACTCAAAATTTATTAATAAGGCATTTAAAAGTGAGTTTTCCAAAACCAGACATCCCGTTTAATGTAAGTATAAAGATAAAGACCCATCATCTTACAAGACATTCATCAGTCGTCCTTTAATGCTGAATGCTTGTGATGATCCAACACCTGAGGCTGAATGATGATTTACTCTGATGTAGTCAATTTCCTAATAATTTCTCTTAATTAATGCTTCCCTCTTCTAGTATATGTTTAATTTCCGCAGCGCAGTCAGCACTTGTACGCTGCTCTCTCAGGGGAGCAATATCTAATATACAAGTTACAAGTTTGCGTTTAAAAGCTTTACATGTTCAACATGAAAGTGTTTAGGAATTCAGCGGCGCGGTGCGGGAACGCTAGGTATCGGGGACGTCTGGGCATTTCTGCAAAATCTACACACAAGTCAATGAATTACATAAGAACCCTCTGGGACGAGGAAGGTTTTCTCTGTAAACTTTGTTACGCTTACCTAATAGGAAAAAAGAGAAGCGAAGAGCTTATTTTCAGCTTTGCAGCAATCACAGCAGACATAAAATAGGCACAATTTTCTCCAATACGCTCAGTGCTTCCATCTTATATTTCCCATGACACATTCAATGCTGCTCTCTCTGAACAAAGGGGGAGATTTATCAACATAGACGGAATGTGGAAGTCAGCGAAAATGATTCAGAATGCACCAAAAGGTTAGAATGGTGCACGTGGCACAAAAATATGGCAAAACACGATCCTGTTCTTACACCAAATCATGGCTAATGTGACGGCATACTACATCCATACTGAAAAGGAAAAATTATTTATCCAGCTCAATCCCAAAAGATAAATTACTCTTTATTGATAATTCATTAAAATCCATATCATAGAGTTGAGTAAAAAACAAGAAAGACCAAACCCTTTTGTCGTTTTATTCTTGGCGTTACACATAATAATTTTGTCCCCTGTGATAAATATCTCCCTCTTATTCTTACACCAAATCATGGCTAATGTGACGGCATACTACATCCATACTGAAAAGAAAAAATAATGTGTCCAGCTCAATCCAAAAATATATAGGACTTCTTATTGACAAGTCATTAAAATCCAAATCAAAGTGATCAGTAACACAGAATAAACACCAAACCCTTTGCTCATTTTATTTTTGGCATTATACATAATGTTGTCAGCTGTGATAAATATCTCCCACTTATTCTTACACAAAATCATGGCTAATGTGACGGCATACTACATCCATACTGAAAAGAAAAAATGTTTCCAGCTCAATCCAAAAATATAAATGACTTCTTATTGATAATTTGTTAAAATCCATATCAAAGTGGTTACCAAAATAAAAGAAAGACCAAACCCTTTGGTCATTTTATTCTTGGCATTACACATACCGTAATAATTTTGTCCCCTGTGATAAATATCTCCCCCTTATTCTTACACCAAATCATAGCTAATGTGCAGATACAATACCAATATTGAGGAGTGTAGTGTAACAAGTCAGAAAAGTCATGAAATTATGAAAATCATAAGGTGGATAGATATGTTAATGATGGAAAAATAATGAAACAAATAGAAACAACATTTTCTAAACATTTCGATTTGTTCAGAATTGAGTACGAGTGTCACATGCAGAAATCCCCGCAGTACATGCCTTGCCTGATATCAATGCGGATATTAATGCCTGTCCGAGGAATGTTCTGTAATGCTGAATGCACTTGGGATTATCATCAAGATCCGCTGCTGGCAGCTCCTTTGCAATTTCTGCCCAATGACATCCCAGATGTGCTCAATGGGAGAAAAGTTCGGAGATACTGCAGACCACGGTAGCACATTTAGGCGAAGCAGGCTGCTCACTGTAGCATGAGTATCATGTGGCCTGGGGTTGTCATGTTGACAAATGACTCAGAACATGGACTGTAAAAAAAATATCAGTGTTTCAGTTCAGAGTTTGGATGCTTTACGTATGCTTATCACTCAAGCGAGCATCGGTGTGCGCTCGGTGCTCGGCCCAGTGCGAGCCGCTTGCAGTGTCTGAATGGCTCTCACTAGGGGTAAAATCAGCGATTTTGGAAGTAGGGTTCACAAAAAATATGAAATAACCTTGCCTTCCCTCCCCAGAAGTGATCTGTTTACAGCTGGTATTACTGGGCGAAGAGCCAAACTGCCCAATCATTGACTCCAATGGGATTCAGGTCAAGTCCCAGTCTCCCGAACTGAACTTTATCTAAAGTCCTGCAGAACCCGCAGAACCGAACTTTAACGGTTCATCTCTACTCCTGGGACATTTTCGAATAGCCAACCAATGGTTTCACAGTATCACTGGTTCCACCACCTGGAATGAAGACTGGAGGGGTTCAGGGGCTGAACATTATGTCTTCCCACACCATAATACCAAGAATAGGTCCGGCATAACATTCCCTCATGAAGGCCTCTTCACAGTGTTGCCCACATGGTCTTGTCAGATTGGCCCATAGTGATGTATTCTGTACTGCAAGTGAAACTAAACATCCCAAGGCTTCAGTGTCTACTCAAAACATTAGAGGGTATCTGAATGACATTGAGCTAGGACCAGACATAAAGCTCCACTGGGATCCACTGACCTCACACTAGTGATCTCAATGGCTATCATGGTGTAGAACAAGACGGCAATGGAGGCTGAAATAAAGGTCTTCAGCGATAATTCTGGCTTTTGTCCCAGATTCAATGATAGTTGGAGATTGGCCTGGAGACCACATGGGCAATGCCATAAAGAGGCCTCCATGATGGAAAGTGAAAGTGTCTCAGGAGTCATTTTACAACACAGTCGCACGTTGCTCGTGTTACTGTTAGCAGCCTGAATGGTCTAAAAGTGCTACCATGGCCTGCAGCATCTCCGGACTTGTCTAACAACATACATATCTGTGTCCACATTTTGCAGGCATTTACAAAGGGAGGTGCCAGCAGTGGATCTTGATGATTTTCAGAACTAAGTGCCTTCAATATGGCAGAAGATTCCTCAGCCAAGCCTTTAATAACCACATTGAGAGAAGTCAAGACGTGTATGTGAGGGGGATTTCTTTTTGTGGTTCTCATACTAAATACTGAATAAATTGAGATGTTGCCATTTTGTTTTGGTTTTTTTGCATATTTTAACACATTTATCGATCCATTGATTTATATAATTCCACAAGTTTTCTTTCTTGGTCTTGGAATTTCAATAATGAGGAACATATATCTATCCTATTAGGTTACATGCACTACATTCTATTTCAAGATTGTAGCCATTACTGCATATAACACAATGTAATAGATGTAATTGACCCAATGAGGCTGGTGTACTAACTCTGGAAATCCATGTTATTAAGGCCTCTTTCACACGTCTGTGCCTCCGGTACGTGCATGGTCAGTTTTCTCACGTACCGGAGACACGGGCACACGTAGACCCATTAAAATCAATGGGTCTGCGCTCATGTGCGTAATCTGCCATGGACCGTGTGTACATGTGGAGCATACGTGTGCCCATGTGCTCCACACGTAGACATGTCCCCGTTTTCTCCGGCATCACAGGTGTCACACGTAACACGGACGTGTTTCGTGTGACACGCGCCGGAAAAAACACATGTATCTGCGAGAAAAAAAAAAACAACACTTTACTCAACTTCTCCAGTTCTCCTGTCTCTGCCGCTGCTGTCACTTGCTTCCGACCGCCGCTCATTATGCTCATTGAATATTCACTTCACTGCGGCCGGAAGCAGCAGCAGCGGGGAGTCGGCAGGACCGGAGACCGAAGATCAGCACCACGGACAGCGACGCCAGGGACAGGTGAGCAGAAAGTTCCCGTTCTCTGTGTGTTATAACGGATAACACACAGAGAACACATGTGAGCCCTAAACACGGGTCACGGAGGGCAAAACGCACCTTTGACACGTCCGTGAAAAACAAGCGTGGTTTTTCACGGATGTGTGAAAGAGGCCAAAGGCTGTATAATCCAGATATTAAAATAAGTCTGGCTAAGATGCTTATTTCAATCAGGCAGGAAACTAAAGCCCACTTTACACGCTGCGATATCGTTACCGATATCGCTAGCGAGCGTACCCGCCCCTGTCGGTTGTGCGTCATGGGCAAATCGCTGCCTGTGGCGCACAACATCGCTTACACCAGTCACACGCACTTACCTGCCCTGCGACGTCGCTGTGGCCGGCGATCTGCCTCCTTTCTAAGGGGCAGTTCGTGCGGCGTCACAGCGATGTCACACGGCAGCCGTCCAATAGCAGAGGAGGGGCGGAGATGAGCGAGCCAAACATGCTGCCCACCTCCTTCCTTCCTCATTGCCGGTGGACGCAGGTAAGGAGATGTTCGTCGCTCCTGCGGTGTCACACATAGCGATGTGTGATGCCGCAGAAACGAGGAACAACCAGCAGCATACACCACCAACGATATTATGAAAAGGAGCAACGTGTCAACGGTCAACGATTTTTGACGTTTTTGTGATAGTTGATCGTCGCTCCTAGGTGTCACATGCTGCGATGTCGCTAACGATGCCGGATGTGCGTCATTAACAATGTGAACCCGATGACATATCGTTAGCGATGTCGCAGCGTGTAATGCACCCTTTAGGGCATGGGTCCCGAATTCCAGTCCTCAAGGGCCGCCAACAGTGCATGTTTTCAGGATTTCCTTAGTATTGCACAGGTGATAATTTAATCACCTGCACAGTTGATGATTCCAACACCCATGCAATGCTAAGGAAATCCTGAAAACATGCACTGTTGGCGGCCTTCGAGGACTGGAGTTGGGGAACCCTGCTTTAGGGTATGTGCGCATGCTGAGTATTTGGCTGCAGAAATTTTCTGCCCCTTCTGGCAGAAAAACGCACCAAAAAAAGGAGTCAATGAGTGTTAGGGCTGAATAATGCAGGGAAAAACGCACCAAGAATTGACATTGCCTAGCTTGGGTTTTTTTGCAACCAAATCTGCAAGGAAAAAATAAGCAACATGTGCACAGCACTTAAAGTGAACTTATCAGGTCCAGTATGCACCCAGGACCACGAGCAGTTCTGGGTGTATATTGCTAATCCCTGCCTAACTGTCCTTGTATATAGTAGCATAGATAAAGAGATCTTTAGAAAAAGTATTTCTTAAGATCTTATATCTTATGCTAATTAGCAAGGGACTAGTCCCCTGGGTGTCAGTTCCCCGGCCAGTCTCCAGTGCTACTATACAGTAGAATAACCAACTGGAGTCTCTTATATTGGTTGTATGTCATTGTCTGTGTGTATATCCGTAAGTGTCTATATGTATTTTTTTATTTTTTTTTTAAATTTGTACAATAAAGATTTGATATTTTAGAAGTGACTTTCCTGTGAAAATTTACCTAGGTTTGGTTACTTTAAAAAATGTTTCTTCTGTGAATAATTTTATTTACGACGGCCAACGTTTCAGTCTGTCCAAGACCTTGGTCAGGGCCTGAGCCCCAGATGCATGATGAATTGTCCGGGAAGCGGGCAGGCGATCTAATTATTGGTTATCTTCTAGGGAAAAGTCCGGTGTATAAGATAAATGATGAGGGAATCTCCTGCACAATGTATGAAGCTTTCGCAGTAATTGGTCGGAGTTCGTCTACACGGTGAATGTTGTCCCTTTGGTGTCTTGTAATTTTCTTCCTCCGTGTGATCTGATTTGCAATGGAGACACAATGTAATTGGCTGTAACATTTCTTTTTCTGGGAAGGCAGATTTTTGCGAACACTTCAACTTACATGAAAGGTATTTGGTAGACTGGATTTTGCGGTCTATCATTTCCTGTTCACTTGTGTTGACCTCATTCAGTCAACTTAGCTAAACTAGACACCGTTTCACATCTATTCCTCCGAAACCGAAAATTAAGAAATATTATGTATGAAAAAATCAAGTGAGATTTCTTTAAGGAAAAAAAAAAAAAAAAATTGACCAAAAAAATAAATTTACGGATGAATGTAATTATACTGTCAGCACATCGGGTAATCCTGTTTCCTCGTATATGTTATATGGCTTCATGTATATTTTAACCACAATATTTTTAGTTATACCCTCTATCATATTCAGGCTTATTGGGTTGTGAATAGCATAAAAAGACATTAGAGTAGAGAATCTATGAAGTTTATAAAGGTTGTACTCTCGCAAGGGACAACCCCTTTGAAAATGTAGCCCCTCGACCAGCTGATCACCCAAGGTATGGCTCTTGGCTTTCCCTGAAAATTCAGCAGAGGCCACTGTAGCCAGACAAGCAGGGGGCGCTATAGAGAACATGTAGTGTTGCATGGCATATTCATATTAATGGATGACTTTGCAATACAGCGGTGGTCTGAGTCAGACAGAATTAGAGTTGCTCAAACAGATCCACTCTCTGTTCTGCCTCATGAAGTTTTAGTCTTCATTATACAGAGTGATTAGGAAGGCAGAAATTGTAAAAAACCACCTCTGCCTTCTCTATGGGGAGCTCGGCTGTGTCTGACAATATCATGCAGTTACTATACTATGCAAAAATGTTCTGCCTCATAAAGGGTGGTGTGACGGGGTATGCGACAGAGCAGTGAGGGACGCCAGGCCAAGGAACAATCCAAAGGTCTTTATTGGAACTACAAAGATAAAGCACCAAACATAAATATAAATCCTTAAAGTCTGCAAGGAGTCCACAACAAAACAAAAGATCCAGGGGCGCCTCCCGGTATTCCAACGCCAGGGAAAATATAGCAATGGTCCTTATATGAGTTCCTTGAGTCCAACAGGGAGAACAACAAAACACAATCCCACGTGGCCACTGATCTCCAGTCTGTAACAGTCCAAACACAGGCCCTAGGATCCAGCCTCAGCCATAGATCCTAGTCCTTCTCCAGCCGAGATCCAACTAACGGAACCAACATGGGTCTCATTGTTCTTCTCTCCTGGGATCAGCCCCTTAGGTGGGCAGAAGAGTCCAACTCCTCCTGGACATTTGATACATGAATGGACTTTAGAGTCCTGGCTCTGTCTTGTTTACCAAGTTGTGGATTGGAGAAGTCCCATGCTGAGAAGAACAAACAATCCCACACCAGTAGTACATACAGGACAGTCAAGGAGAGACAGACTATTACACCATGAGCACAGGCGGGGGAGGGACACACTGTTACAGGTGGTCCCAAGTGGAGGACTCCATATGTCTTCCCTGTTTGGAAGAGGATCATTTTCATGAACAAGAAGTAGGATGGAAGCAAGCAACATGTGATGTTAAGAATCAAACTATACAAGGATTGCTTTTAAAGAAAACCTGTCACCAGATTTGGGGCCTATGATCTGCCGCCACCACCAGTGGGCTCTTATATACTGCATTCTAACATGTTGTATACAAGAGCCCAGGCCCCTGTGCAGAAAGTAAAAATCATTTTATAATACTCGCCTAAACGGCCGCTGCAGTGGAGTTGGGTCATATGAGCGTCTTCGTTCTCTGGTGCCGGCGCCTCCTCTTTCGGCCATCTTTGTCGTCCTTCATCTGAAGCAGGGATCCATGACGCATCCTACATCATCCACACTCGCCGGAATTGAGGTCCTGCGCAGGACTAGTGATTGTGAATGATATAGGACGCGTCATGCACACAGGCTTCAGAAGGAGGACAAAGATGGCCAAAAGAGGAGGTGCTGGCACTAAAGAAAGGAGTCGCCCATATGACCCAACTCCACCGAAGTGACCATTTAGGTGAGTATTATAAAGTGATTTTTATGTTCTACACAGCGGCCTGGGCTCTTATATACAGCAAACATGTTGTATATAAGAGCCCACTGATGGTGGCCGCAGCTTATAGGCCCCAAATCTGCTAACAGGTTCCCTTTAACTACCCAATTCACCCCCCCCTCAAAAAAAAAAAAAAAAAACAACTTAACACCTTCCTCAAAAATAAGCCTAGCATGTTTTTACAGGATTTTTAGAATATGATTGAAATATAAGCCCTACTCCAAAAATAAGCCCTAGTTACACTCAGGGACGGCATTACAGAGGAGTCAAGTTGCGCGATTTCTCAGGTCCCCCACTCTCTCAAAGACCCAAGCAGTTGTATGCCAAGGTTAAGATTGTCCTTTAATGAGTTGACAGTCATGTGACCAAAGGTCTCCTAATTGCAGGAGTCCAAAAGAACTGACAGGCTGGTATGCAGGACTGGCATTACCGAGAAGGGAGATCAAACTGGGCAATTTCACAGGCCCGCATTTTCCTAAGGGCACCAGTGTTTATATTTTGATGATAAGGCTGCTTCAGGACCTTTGATGACTTCACAGGCATGTGACCAAACGTCTCCTAATTGCTGTCTAAAGTTGAAGAGGAGACAGGTTGGTATGTATGTGCAATGTGAGAGTGTGTGTGTGTGTGTGTGTGTGTGTGTGTGTGTGTGTGTGTGTATGTATGTGCAGTGTGTGTGTGTGTGAGAGTGTGTGTGTGTGTGTGTGTGTGTGTGTGTGTGTGTGTGTGTGTGTGTGTGTGTGTGTGTGTGTGTGTGTGTGTGTGTGTATGTACGTATGTATATGTACAGTATGTATTTATGTGTGTGCGCGCACGCGTGCATGCGCGCGTGCATGTGTGTGTATAGATAGATAGATACACATGTTACATACAGGGTTTGGAGAATTATGTTGATGTTCCAGAATGTAATATGACTAGATTTGAACAAATGTTGATTTTTCTCGTTCAAGAATAAATGTGGACTGTAATTCATGAAAAAAAAAATAAAAAAAAGACACCACCTGAAAATAAGCCCTAGCCCATCTTTCAGAGCAAAAAATAATGTATTTCCCGGGAAACAAGGTACTAAGCGGAGCTGTGCACACAAGACGGCATTATATTTTTAAACAACTGAGTTATTTTGCACACTTTTTCCTAGTAAGCATTGGTTATAAGTAGTGATGAGCGAGTGTGCGGTGTACTCGCAACGAGCAGTGGATGCTCGGACGGGCACAACTCAAGTCCCTGATTATAATAGAAATCAGTGGGGAACTCCAGCATTTTTCCCGAAGACTTCCTTGGACAAATACTAGAGTTCCGCAGTGACTTCCATTATACTTGGTACACGAGTTACACCCATCCAAGAAACAACTGCTCGTTACGAGTATCGAGCACCCGAGCATGGTAGTGCTCACTCATCACTAGTTACCAGTACTGAGCACCTGAGCATGGTAGTGCTCACTCATCACTAGTTACCAGTACTGAGCACCTGAGCATGGTAGTGCTCACTCATCACTAGTTACCAGTACTGAGCACCTGAGCATGGTAGTGCTCACTCATCACTAGTTACGAGTACCGAGCACCTGAGCATGGAAGTGCTCGCTCATCACTAGTTACCAGTACTGAGCTCCCGAGCATGGTAGTGCTCACTCATCACTAGTTACGAGTACCGAGCACCTGAGCATGGAAGTGCTCGCTCATCACTAGTTACGAGTACCGAGCACCCGAGCATGGTAGTGCCCGCTCATCACTAGTTACCAGTACTGAGCACCAGAGCATGGTAGTGCCCGCTCATATCAATAGTTACAAGTACCGAGCACCTGAGCATGGTAGTGCCCGCTCATATCACTAGTTACGAGTACCGAGCACCTGAGCATGGTAGTGCCCGCTCATATCACTAGTTACGAGTACCGAGCACCTGAGCATGGTAGTGCCCGCTCATCACTAGTTACGAGTACTGAGCACCCGGGCATGGTAGTGCCCACTCATCACTAGTTACCAGTACTGAGCACCCGGGCATGGTAGTGCCCACTCATCACTAGTTACGAGTACTGAGCACCCGGGCATGGTAGTGCCCACTCATCACTAGTTACCAGTACTGAGCACCCGGGCATGGTAGTGCCTGCTCATCACTAGTTACGAGTACTGAGCACCCGGGCATGGTAGTGCCCGCTCATCACTAGTTACGAGTACTGAGCACCCGGGCATGGTAGTGCCTGCTCATCACTAGTTACGAGTACTGAGCACCCGGGCATGGTAGTGCCCGCTCATCACTAGTTACGAGTACTGAGCATGGTAATGTTTGCTCATCACTTCTTGTAAACAGCCTTCATTCAAATAAATGGCCTTAGCTGCAATGCCACATGATGTGAGAACTAGGACAAGTAAGGCACTGTTTTTGGAAGAAAAGCAGCCGTATTTTCAAACCTTGGACAACCCCTTTAAGCAGTGATATTTGGACAATATATAGTGAGAATCATGATGTACTCTAAATGGTTAGTTCCTTAGTATATATGGTACACCAGAAGAAAGGGTATCCTCCCTAGAATGAACTGCACAAGGCAGTATAGAACCAGAGGCCAGCGCTGCCTTTGGGCTGACAGTCAGCGATGATCACAAGGAGCGGTGGTGTGATTGCCTTGCTGATTCCAGCATGTACTGTTGCGCGTCTATAAATTTAAATGTACTGAAGGCAAGTGTAAAATAAAGTTATATTATGATCCTGTTCAGTGGTCATGTCGTCCTGGCTTAACTCACTACATCTGTCTACATTACAGATCCTGACATGGGGAAAAGGCACAGAGATTCCAGGCAAATGGCCCAGCATATAACATTCTTATTGGCAAATATGGTTTGATCTGTGTAAGCTGCTAATGCTGACGCCTCAACTGCTAACCTTAATTGTTTAGATGTAAAGAACATATATAAAGGGTAAAAAGGTCATTTACAACAAAGAACGGCACAAACACAGAAAGTCGCTGTAATGGACTTCAGTATTAGCAAATATCTCTATTTAGAAATATAGTATAATTCTCCTGACATAGCCATGTCTCTTACCTCATGTGCAGGGCATTGCAGCTTAGGTATCCATGGTTATGTCCACTCATATAGTAATAGTTAGTTAGTTTGTTAGTTGCTCAATTGTGGCAAGATCTTAGAGATGGGAAAATCACTTTAAGGCTGGAAACACATCTATGCGAGTAAAATCGGTCCGACTGGGCTGAAAAAAACTCGGCTGATTTTAGTTCACATTAGGTCCGAGTGCAACGCAAGTGCGATGCTTTTTTCTGAATAAATTAATGATTTTACTAGCGTATGTAATGCGTGTGTAATGCGTATTTTTTACTATGTCATCTGCCATTCAGCTCTGCTACATGGCCGCTAACAGCAGACACAGACAGCCATGTAGCAGAGCTGAACGGCAGATGACAGCAGACACAGAAAGAGCCGCACGATCAGAATGAACTCGGGTTAACTTCACCCGACTTCATTGTCATGCTGCGGCTCTGTCTGTGTCGCGTCCTGATTAGCGGTCACCTGTGAAGGACTCACCGGTGACCACTAAACTCCTGAGTAACTGAATTGAGCAGCCCTCTCTCATACTCACCATTCCCCGATCCCCGACGCGGCGCTGCACGGCATTCACACTGCTCCGGCGGCTTTTACTATTTTGAAAAAGCCGGCCGCTCATTAAACAATCTCGTATTCCCTGCTTTCCCCGCCCACAGGCGCCTATGATTGGTTGCAGTGAGACACGCTCCCACGCTGAGTGACAGGTGTCTCACTGCACCCAATCACAGCAGCCGGTGGGCGTATCTATACTGTGCAGTGAAATAAATAATTAAATAATTAAAAAAACCGGCGTGCGGTCCCCCCAATTTTAATACCAGCCAGATAAAGCCATACAGCTGAAGGCTGGTATTCTCAGGATGGGGAGCTCCACGTTATGGGGAGCCCCCCAGCCTAACAATATCAGCCAGCAGCCGCCCAGAATTGCCGTGTATTCTGCAGCTCCGGTCACCTCCATGCAGCAGAGCTGGAAGCGACGCTGGACCATCCTGGATTACGCCGGACATGGAGGGCTTTTTGGGGCTTATTAAATTGGTGAATCAGGGAATTTGTGTTTTTTATTACTAATAAAGGATTTTTTTGGGTGTGTGTGTTTATTTACTGTCACTTACAGATTAATCATGGAAGGTATCTCGGGGAGACGCCTGACGTGATTAATCTAGGAGTTATTGGCAGCTATGGGCTGCCATTAACTCCTTATTACCCCGAATTGCCAACGCACCAGGGCAAATCGGGAGGAGCCGGGTACAGTCCCAGAACTGTCGCATCTAATGTATGCGACAATTCTGGGCGGCTGCTGACTGCGAGACACTCGCAAGTGAGAAGCAGCCCTAAGGCTATGTGTGCACGCTGTGGATTTACCGCAGATTTTACCGCGGATTTTACCGTGGATTTGCTGCAGAAAATGTGTTGCAGCTGCAGTTATTCCCCAGCAAAACCTATGGGTATAAAAAAAATGCTGTGCGCACACCCGCGGTTTTTCCCCTGCTGAATTATTGTGCATGTCACTTCTTTTTCGCAGTTTTTTTACATAGATAATGGTAAAAATCCGCAGGTACCAACCCGCGGAAAAAACGCAAATCCATGGCAAATACATGTGTGCAGTTTTACCACGGTTTTTGCTGCGGGTGCGGTATTCTGCCAGAGGGTGCGGATTTTTCTTAAGAAAAGTCCATTTTCTAGTGCGTACATGGTCAGGCTGTGTGCCCTGCTGTGTTTTTTCATGTATTTTTTTTCTTGCACATTTTAATCAATACTGCAAGGAAAAACACATCCCAGCAAAATCTTTGAGAATCCTGACTTGCTGTGCACATGTTGCAAATTTTTTCCTTGCAGATTTTGGTGCAGCAAAAAGAAGCAGCAAGTGAATTCTTTCTGCGTTTTGTCCGGTGTCTGATCACTGACATAATTCATTGCAGCGCTCGTGCTCTATCTCTGCTGTGGATACTAAGTGTCAGTGCTGCACTCGCAGCACTGACACTTTGCCTCACACACTATGCATCCGGCATGATGTGTGAAGCTTTCCGTAGCTCAGTAACCCGGGGTCATCATGGTGACGACCCAGGCTTGCGATGGCAGCGATCAGGTCCCTGTTATCACATTACTGTGACGCGATCTCGAGGGAGACGTAAGCGATTACTCTTCTTGCTTCCTGACTGCTGTGTTCACGATTGATCGCAGCATTCATGGGGTTAAATTGCCGGGAGCGTTGCGGACACCGATCCTGGCAGTGAGAGCTGGGTCTCAGCTGTAACATCAGCCGGAGACCCGGTGGTGATCGAGAGATACAGCACAGAAACCCTGCAATTGACATGATGTGTAAAAAAAAAAAAAAAACATGAAAAGTGCAGGAAAAAAACCCCCACAGAAATGCAATAAAAAACGCACATTTCTTCTGCTGTGCTTTTCCTGGCAAAACATGCAGTTTTGTGTGCACACAAATCTGCTACATGGACACGTAGCCTAAAGGTGGCTTTACACGCAACGACATCGCTAACGAGATGTTGTTGGGGTCACGGAATTCATGACGCACATCCGGCCTCGTTAGCGACGTTGTTGCGTGTGACACACAGGAACGACCGTTAAAGATCAAAATTACTCACCTTATCGTTGATCGTTGACCGGTCGTTCCTTTCCCGATTATCGTTGCTGTTGCAGGACGCAGGTTGTTCGTCGTTCCTGAGGCAGCACACATCGCTACGTGTGACACCCCAGGAACGAGGAACAACATCGTACCTGCGGCCGCCGGCAATGAGGAAGGAAGGCGGTGGGCGGGATGTTACGGACACTCATCTTCGCCCCTCCGCTTCTATTGGGCGGCCGCTTAGTGATGCCGCACGAACCGCCCCCTTAGAAAGGAGGCGGCTCGCCGGCCACAGCGACATTGCTAGGAAGGTAAGTCCATGTGACGGGTGTTAGCGATATTGTGCACCACGGGCAGCGATTTGCCTGTGACGCACAACCGACGGGGGCGGGTGCGTGTAAAGGAGCCCTTTAAGTCTCGGTTCCTTTCACAGAAGACACACTATCACTGTGTTATGTCACAGTCTCACACCATGCTGTTAGTCTTCGCCAGTCCTCTGAAAGTAAAACATTTTTGGATAGGCCATTAATGTTTGATTGATTTCAGCACGATGAAAAGTCCAACATGTCCAGCTCCTTCAAAAACTTATGCAGCAAAAATGGCTCACCTATCGGTAAGCCTGCCTTATATTGGAACAACCCCTATCATTTTGTTAATTGGCAATGGTCCCAGTGGATGGAACGACCAAGAAATAAACATTAATTATAGCATTCAATTATTGTTGGACAATGTCAGTGTCAACAGCCAGCTACTTTATATGTTTGGGAGCACACCTGTCCCCCAATATGGGGGAGTCCAAACATCTCCACAGACTTACATGGTTGGCTAGTCAGACTGAAATTGGTCATCAATAATTTAATGAGTATGTGTCACAATGACTTTGGGATAGTGGGGAATCGAGGCTCCTAAGTTGTCCCTCAAGCTAGGGGACTCTACGCTATCCCTAATCTCAGGGATACTCCTGATGGTGGAAAGGCCCGAGTCGCCTTCCTGGTCCTGCTCCTGACCAGTCCTGAGTTGATTCCCCATCCTCCCAGGGAGGGACGGGACAGGAGTGTGATGAAACCCACAGATGAAGACAGACAAGGGAAAACCAGACCAAAATTCTGTCACACAGCACGTACACACAAAAGTAAAGACAAAACAAAAGCAGGAAGGAAGCTACAAAACAACAGGGGTAAACTCATCAACCGCAAAATGCAATAAGCATAAAAATCACCAAAAAGTCTGGGACACTACATCTCACTAGACCAACCAAGAATAACTCTTGCTAGCTTGCCTATGAATCAGCACACAGCAGGTTGATGCCCGGAGTTTGCCTGTGTTCATCCCAGACACAAAAAAAAACATTGGGTGGTGTGTCAGAATTTGCAATCTGAACTGAGTCCAATGCCATTGTGACAGTCGGCGAAGTTTGCGCAAAATTCCGTGTGATCATATGGCAATAATTATCTGTATTTGTTTTGTGGCGGTGCGTCCTCTATGACCCTTGGAGATCACTAAAAATAGCAAGTAAGTTATTCTCAGGAAAGGTAACCCGCCGTCAGACATCACTCCCATGTTTCCAATTGAAAACACATGCCAATGCTGAACGCACAATTAATAAAGCATATGACGCCCTTAGGCCTCTTTCACACATCCGTGAAAATCACGCACGTTTTTCATGGACGTGTCAGAGGTGCGTTTTGCCCTCCGTGAGCTGTGTTTATGGCCTACGTGTGTTCTCTGTGTGTTATCCGTGATAACACACAGAGAACGGGAACTTTCTCCTCACCTGTCCCTGGCGTCGCTGTCCGTGGTGCTGATCTTCGGTCTCCGGTCCTGCCGACTCCCCACTGCTGCTGCTTCCAGCTGCAGTAAAGTGAATATGCAATGAGCATAATGAGCGGGTGTCGGCAGCAAGTGACAGCAACGATGGAGACAGCAGGGCTGGAGAAGGTGAGTATAGAAATTCTTTTTATTTCACAGGCATGTGTGTTTTTCTCCGATGCGTGTCACACGGATCACATCCGTGCGGTCCATGTGTCACCCGTGATGCTGGAGAAAAACGGACATGTCTACGTGTGGAGCACACGGGCACACGTATGCTCCACACGGACACACGGTCCGTGGCAAAACATGCAAGTGAGCGCAGACCCATTGATTTTAATGGGTCTATGTGTGCCCGTGAACAAACGGACCAAACACGTATCGGAGACACGGACGTGTGAAGGAGGCCTTAAAGATAGTCTTTCAATGCTTTAGCATACCTCCCAACCGTCCCGGATACAGCGGGACAGTCCCTCTTCTGAGCCTTTGATCCCGGGTCCCGCCCGTGAGGCTGTTTATCCCGGGCTCCACCCACCCACTGTAGCCCCGCCTCGCTGTTTCTCCCTTCTATTCATTACAGAGCCGAGCGCGCACCTACTCCTGTGACTGCTGCTGAGGTATGAATCACCCCCTGCAGCAGAGCGATCCCCCTGCAGCAGAGCGACCCCCCCCTCCCCCAGAGCCGACCCCCCCAGTCCTGGAGCCTGCGTTTCTCTGCAGCTGTTCTCTGACTCCCCCTGTGCGGCTTCTCACTGCTGCAGATACACGGGGAGTCAGGAAGCTAAGGAGACCGTGCAATCAGCACTTCTCTCTCCTGCAGATAGCACTGGCCAGTATAACCTATGCAGAGTGACATCTGCAGGCTTCTATTAGCTTACCGATCAGTGGTCTCCTGCCTGTGGAGCAGAGCTGCTGGGTCCTAGCTTCCCAACAACTTCAGCTCTGCTTTATCCTGGCTGCCCTACCAGTTAAAGGGAACATGTCAGCAGAAATTTCACAATAAAAGTAATAGATTCCCCTCTGCAGCTCCTGGGCTGCTTCTAGAAAGGTTCCTGTTGTTATTGTGCCCCCTTTGAGACCTACAAAAATACTTTATGAAGTCTTACCTTTTTGTATGCAAATGTGTTTTTATGGTCACGGGGGCGGGCTGTCTGGCGTCCGTTATTCCCCCTCCTGCCGCTTTACGCAGTCCCCCATTGCTCATTTACATACACAAGAACGCCTTCCTCATGTAACTGTCCTCCCGAAGATTTGCGCATGTGAACGCTTTTTCAGGTGATTGCGCAGGCACGAGATTATGGGCGGCGCTGTGATTGTCATCAACAGCGTTAACCAAGTACCCGCCCATAATCTCGTGCCCGCACTTTTCCCTCTGACTCCACCGTTATGCGCAAGTGCTGGCCATATGAACCATGTTACCTATTACCGCTTGCACGAGATTATGGGCGGGTACTTGGATGACTTTGCTGATGACAATCACAGCGCCGCCCATAATCTCGCGCCCACGGTAATAGGTAACATGGTTCATATGGACAGTGCTTGCGCATAACGGTGGAGGCAGAGTGAGAAGCGCGGGCACGAGATTATGGGCAGGTACTTGGATGACGCTGCTGATGACAATCACAGCGCCGCCCATAATCTCGCGCCCATGGTAATAGGTAACGTGGTTCATATGGCCAGTGCTTGCGCATAACGGTGGAGGCAGAGTGAGAAGCGCGGGCACGAGATTATGGGCGGGTACTTGGATGACTTTGCTGATGACAATCACAGCGCCGCCCATAATCTCGCGCCCATGGTAATAGGTAACGTGGTTCATATGGCCAGTGCTTGCGCATAACGGTGGAGGCAGAGTGAGAAGCGCGGGCACGAGATTATGGGCAGGTACTTGGATGACGCTGCTGATGACAATCACAGCGCCGCCCATAATCTCGCGCCCATGGTAATAGGTAACGTGGTTCATATGGCCAGTGCTTGCGCATAACGGTGGAGGCAGAGTGAGAAGCGCGGGCACGAGATTATGGGCAGGTACTTGGATGACGCTGCTGATGACAATCACAGCGCCGCCCATAATCTCGCGCCCATGGTAATAGGTAACGTGGTTCATATGGCCAGTGCTTGCGCATAACGGTGGAGGCAGAGTGAGAAGCGCGGGCACGAGATTATGGGCGGGTACTTGGATGACTCTGCTGATGACAATCACAGCGCCGCCCATAATCTCGCGCCCATGGTAATAGGTAACGTGGTTCATATGGCCAGTGCTTGCGCATAACGGTGGAGGCAGAGTGAGAAGCGCGGGCACGAGATTATGGGCAGGTACTTGGATGACGCTGCTGATGACAATCACAGCGCCGCCCATAATCTCGCGCCTGCGCAATCACCTCAAAAGCGTTCACACTTTGCACAGTGCTCAGTCCCGCGAGAGTGGCACTGGGCATGCACAAAACTTCAGGAGGACAGTTACATGAGGAAGGCGTCCTCATGTATGGAAATGAGCAATGGGGGACGGCGTACAGCGGCAGGAGGGGGAATAACGGACGCCAGGCAGCCCGCCCCCGTGACCATAAAAACAGATTTGCATACAAAAAGGTAAGACTTCATAAAGTATTATTTTAGGTCTCAAAGTGGGCACAATAGCAACAGGAACCTTTCCAGAATGCAGCCCAGGAGCTGCAGAGGGGAATCTTTTATTTTTTTTGCTAAATTTCTGGTGACAGTTTCCCTTTAAAGGGAACCTATCAGGTGCAATCTGCACTCAGAGCCAGGAGCAGTTCTGGGTGCATATTGCTATTCCCTGCCTGACTGTCCCTGTATACACTAGCATAGATAAAGGCATCTATAGAAAAAGTATTTTTAAAGAGCTTATATCTTATGCTAATTAGCGCGGGGACTAGTCCCAAGGGCGTTACTTCACTTGGCTAGTCGGCTCACATAGCGTATTAGTACTCACACAGGGGCGTAATAACATGCTAACATGCTATGCGAGCCGACTAGCCAAGTGAAGTAACGCCCTTCGGACTAGTCCCCGCGCTCATTAGCATAAGATATAAGATCTTTAAAAATATTTGTTCTTGATCTCTTTATCTATGCTAGTGTATACAGGGACGGTTAGGCAGGGATTAGCAATATACACCCAGAACTGCTCCTGGCTCTGAGTGCATATTGCACCTGACAGGTTCACTTTAAAGGGAACCTGTCACCAGATTTGGGGCCTATAAGCTGCGGCCACCACCAGCGGGATCTTATGTACACATTCTAACATGCTGCATACCTCCCAACCGTCCCGGATACAGCGGGACTTTCACGCTTTACGTTGTTTGTCCCGTTGCCACGGGCGGGACGGCCGGCTCCCGGGCTCCGCCCACCCACTCTCTCTCCGCCTCCCTGCTTTTCCCTCCTACCATCCTAGTAGACGTGGCATAGAGAGGAGCGCTGCCTGTGCTGCTGCTGGTACAGTAAACTAATCTCCCCAGCGCTGATTTCCCTCCCTCCCCCCTCACCCCCGGCCGGAGCCTGTCTGTGCGGTCGGCCGGCCGCCTGTCTGTGCGGTCGGCCGGCCGCCTGTCTGTGCGGTCGGCCCGCCACCTGTCTGTGCGGGCGCCCCCCTGCCGCCTGTCTGTGCGGGCGCCACCCGCCGCCTGTCTGTGCGGGCGCCCCCCGCCGCCTGTCTGTGCGGGCGCCCCCCTGCCGCCTGTCTGTGCGGGCGCCCCCCTGCCGCCTGTCTGTGCGGGCGCCCCCCTGCCGCCTGTCTGTGCGGGCGCCCCCCTGCCGCCTGTCTGTGCGGGCGCCCCCCTGCCGCCTGTCTGTGCGGGCGCCCCCCTGCCGCCTGTCTGTGCGGGCGCCCCCCTGCCGCCTGTCTGTGCGGGCGCCCCCCGCCGCCTGTCTGTGCGGGCGGCCCGCCGCCTCATTGTGCGGGCAGCCGGCCGCCTCTCTGTGCGGGCGGCTGGCCGCCTCTCTGTGCGGGCGGCCCGCCGCCTGTCTGTGAAGGCGGCCGGCCGCCTGTCTGTGAAGGCGACCGGCCGCCTCACTGTGCGGGCGACCGGCCGCCTCACTGTGGCTGCCTGCGTGTCCGTGCTGGAGGCCCGCCGGCTGCCTGCGTGTCCGTGCTGGAGGCCCGCCGGCTGCCTGCGTGTCCGTGCTGGAGGCCCGCCGGCTGCCTGCGTGTCCGTGCTGGAGGCCCGCCGGCTGCCTGCGTGTCCGTGCTGGAGGCCCGCCGGCTGCCTGCGTGTCCGTGCTGGAGGCCCGCCGGCTGCCTGCGTGTCCGTGCTGGAGGCCCGCCGGCTGCCTGCGTGTCCGTGCTGGAGGCCCGCCGGCTGCCTGCGTGTCCGTGCTGGAGGCCCGCCGGCTGCCTGCGTGTCCGTGCTGGAGGCCCGCCGGCTGCCTGCGTGTCCGTGCTGGAGGCCCGCCGGCTGCCTGCGTGTCCGTGCTGGAGGCCCGCCGGCTGCCTGCGTGTCCGTGCTGGAGGCCCGCCGGCTGCCTGCGTGTCCGTGCTGGAGGCCCGCCGGCTGCCTGCGTGTCCGTGCTGGAGGCCCGCCGGCTGCCTGCGTGTCCGTGCTGGAGGCCCGCCGGCTGCCTGCGTGTTTGTGCTGAATGGGTGTGGATGGGGAGTGGATATGGGCGTGACTGTGAAATGGGTGTGGTTAGGGGGCGTGGCCTAAAAATTTGCAAACTTTGTCCCTCTTTTCCTTCTTTAAAAGTTGGGAGGTATGGCTTTAGGGTCAATTCAGACAGCCGTGACAATTGGTCTAGGCACACAATTTTAAAGAATAGACTGGCCACGGCTCTCCTAACCCGAGCGTTACAGCTTCACATATTTCTCCGACTATCATGCTCGGCTCAGGAGACCGGCGGACATGACCGTGCATTGCAGTTCAAGATCGGAACAAAATCCACAAAATGCCTGAATCAGCCCTTACTATCTATGAACCCTGTTTTATTTATATGTCAATTTTCATTAAGATAAATTTGGAAATCGTACAAAGTGACTGACCAGTCCAAAAGAATAACATAAAATGTCCAAAGCTGATTAGTTGGGGTGTAATTGAAATATCCATCTTCAGACGTGGTCCTGGGTACGTGGCCTGCACTCAGAGTGGAGACGCTGGCTCTGCTGACAGAAGCGTGTCTCCTGCAGCTTTTCTGATACACTGGCATAAATTAAATTAACCAAAATGCCTCGGGGACTGGTTGATTTTCTGCTCTACCAGCCATCTACAAGCTTTGCCAAGAGCCAAAGGGTTTAAGTGACAGTACCGGGAAAAGATTTCATCTGTACAGTGTGTTCTGCTATTACAAAGCAAAAGGAAAATGATATAGGATTACGGGCACATGATAATCATCTGTATCCAACGTGTTTCATCAGAAAGAGTTAACAAGACTGGCAGAAGTATAGAATACTGTATAGTGGACCCCACTGACCATAAGAGCTTACACTCTACAGAAAAGAGAGAGAGAGGATACTGCTGCCCATAAAAGCTTACACTCTACTGGAAAGAGAGGACCCCACTGATCATAAGAGCTTACACTCTACAGGAGAGAGAGGACCCTGCTGACCATGAGAGCTTACACTCTACAGGAGAGAGAGGACCTCTTTGACCATAATGCGGGCGTCACACAGTACGATCTATCGAGCGATCGCACCCGCCCCCGTCGTTTGTGCATCACGGGCAATTAGTTGCCCATGTCGCACAAAGTCGTTAAATCCCCGTCACACATACTTACCTGCTGAGCGACCGCGCTGTGGGCGGCGAACGTCCACTTCATGAAGGGGGAGGGACGTTCGGCGTCACAGCGACGTCACACAGCGACCGGCCAATAGAAGCGGAGGGGCGGAGATGAGGGGGACGTAAATATTCCGCACACCTCCTTCCTTTCGCATTGCCGGCGGGAGCTGCGGGACGCAGGTAAGCTGTGTTCATCGCTCCCGGGGTGTCACACGGAGCGATGTGTGCTGCCCCGGGTACGATGAACAACAGGCGCCATTAAAAATAAACAATTTTTTAAAAATAAGCAACGAGTACACGACTCACGATTTGTGAGCAATTCTGCGTCGCTCGGAGGTGTCACACAAAACGACGTTGCAAGCGATGCCGGATGCGCGTCACGAAAACCGTGACTCCGACGATGCATTGTGCGATAGCTCGTCTCGTGTGACGCCCGCATAAGAACTTACACTCTACAGGAGAGAGAGGACCCTACTGACCATAAGAGCTTACACTCTACAGGAGAGAGAGGACCACATTGACCATAAGAGCTTACACTCTACAGGAGAGAGAGAGGACCCCACTGACCATAAGAGCTTACACTCTACAGGAGAGAGTGAGGACATTGCTGACCATAAGAGCTTACACTCTACAACAGAGAGCGGACTGCAGACCATAAAGCCATGTGCACACATTGCACATTTGGTGTTTTTTTTCCACAGTACTTGTAAGCCAAAACCTTACTTTCCAGTGACTGTGGAGATAAAAAAAAAAACCCTCTGCCGTTCAACCTGTGCTGCACTGGGAGCCGCTGATCTGTGATGACCCCAGTACTAACCCCCACTGTACGAGGTGTGATAATCTGCTGCTGGGCACTATGGAGAAGCATGGACACACAAAAATGATGACAGCCCACTCAGTGATATTTCAGCAGTTTGAGAAATGCTGTCAGGCAATTTTTGTTTTTTGCAAACTGCAGAGCAAATCTTAAATGTTCGAATTTGCAGGAAACCACAAATTTCTCAATTGAGGAGCAAGACAGATGGAGGTCCCCATTACACCAGCGGTGGATACCGCGTGTTCCTCTCCTGATTCCTCCTCACGGCTACACAAGAGCATTGCCTGATTTTGTGTCTATCAAGGATTAGTATTTATTTTACCCACTGTGACTAGGCTAGTGTCTTGCTCCTCACCTGAGACCTGACTAATACCTGACCGCGCATCTACTAGTGGGGTTCACTATTTTCCTATCCACTTAGCGTCTTGCTTCTTAGAGGTGTGTTCTATACCACACGTATTGCATAGTATGCTAATCCATCATATGCACTAGTGATTGTTTTCACGTGCTATCATCACAGATTCATTTACTTACTTGGGCTACCTTTTCCAACTTGCTTTTTTGTGAAACAAACAGTCGTCTCTGCTCCTTATCTTGGTTCCTTATTCTCAAGGTACCGTCTCACTAAACGACGTACCAGCAATTCCGACCATGATATGACCTGGTCAGGATCGCTGGTGCGTCGCTACATGGTCGCTGGTGAGCTGTCAATCAGGCAGATCTCACTAGCGACCAGTGACCAGCCACCAGCGACTCGTGGAAACGATGCTGTGCTTGGTAACCATGGTAAATATCGGGTAACTAAACAAAATGCTTTGCTTGGTTACCCAATATTTACCCTGGTTACGAGCGCACACCGCTTAGCTGGCTCCCTGCACTCGTAGCCAGGGTACACATCGGGTTACTAAGCAAAGCGCTTTGCTTAGTTACCCGATGTGTACTCTGGCTACGTGTGCAGGGAGCCAGCACTGGCAGCCTGAGAGCAGCGTATGCTAGTAACCAAGGTAAATATCGGGTAACCAAGCAAAGCGCTTCACTTAGTTACCCAATGTATACCTTGGTTACCAGCGTCCGCAGCTGTCAGAAGCCGGCTCCTGCTCCCTGCACATTCAGATTGTTGCTCTCTCGCTGTCAAACACAGCGATGTGTGCTTCACAAAGGGAGAGCAACGAGCAAAAAATGAACCAGAACATTGTGTAACGATCAGCGATTTCACAGCAGGGGCCAGATCGCGGCTCAGTGTCACACACAGCGAGATCACTAATGAGGTCACTGGTGCGTCACAAAAACCGTGACTCAGCAGCGATCTCACTATGTGAGAAGTAACCCTCAGTCTTCCTGTTTCATTCACTCCATACATACTTCTGGATACATACGATTGTCTCTCATTTTCTTTGTGATCTTATTTTAATATTTGACTGCCTACACACAGCTAGTTCCTCTGACGGTCAGCTTATTGACCGAAACGTTTGCAATGAACTGTTTGCTGTGAATAATAAAAGTTTTCCTCTACTTTTCACATTGGAGTGCCTGGTTTAATTATATTAATCTGAATTTAGAGTGAAGCTGCCTACAGTCTGCGGAGTTTTGGTGTTTGGTGAGGTCTAAAGGGTGCTTTATACGTTGCGACATCGCTAGCGATTGCTAGCGATGTCGCGAGCGATAGCACCCGCCCTTGTCGCTCGTGCGACATGTGGTGATCGCAGCCATAGCGAACATTATCGCTACGGCAGCGTCACACGCACATACCTGTTCTGTGACGTCGCTGTTTCTGCCGAACTATCCCTCCTTCAAGGGGGAGGTGCGTTCGGCGTCACGGCAACGTCACAAAACGGCCGTCCAATAGAAGCGGAGGGGCGGAGATGAGCGGCCGGAACATGCCGCCCACCTCCTTCCTTCCTCATTGCCGGTGGACGCAGGTAAGGAGATGTTCGTCGCTCCCGAAGTGTCACACACAGCGATGTGTGCTGCCGCAGGAACGACAAACAACCAGCGGCATGCACCACCAACGATATTATGAAAAGGAGCGACGTGTCATCGAACAACGATTTTTGGCGTTTTTGGGATCCTTGATCGTCGCTCCTTGCTGTCAGACGCTGCGATGTCGCTAACGACGCCGGATGTGCGTCACTAACGATGTGACCCCAACGATATATCGCTAGCGATGTTGCAGCGTGTAAAGCACCCTTTAGCCCCTATGTTACCATATATAAAGTTCAATGTATGTATTTACCATAAAGCTTCTCTACATTGAGCCGCTCAAGAGAAATCAATAAATAATAAAAAATTCTTCCTAAAATGTCTGCATCGTCATCGGTTTGATACAACCGATTCCAAATAGCAGCTGCACAGGCGTTCAGCAGACCCGGTGTCATAAGTGTACCCCACTCGGGGAAGACCAGGGATGAATCTGGTGTGAAAAGGTCACAGTGTCTTGCCGCTGGCAGGTTCACTACTGCTATTTGATAACATCTCCTTGCTTGTGGTGCTGTAAGGGTTAAACACCCTTTCCTGCCTGGCTGCTGACTGTAGCTTCCAATCTCAGGTGTGGCTCTTTGAGCTCACTCCCCTTCCCTATTTAAATCATGTGATCTGATCACATGATGCCTGTGATAGAAACTAAACCCCTCATTTCTATGTGGTCCACTTTGGAAGGAGAGAACTCTGGAAGAAGTCTGGTGTCTTGGATGCAGCAGTGGTGTTTGCTGCACTGAAGCTGCCTGGAGTGTTTTTCCTTTGAATGTTTATTTATTTATTGTTTGTATTCCTAGGCTTGTGATTTTGTATTGTAGTGGCGAGTGTAGAGATCTTGTCGGCCTGCTCACTAGCCAGGGTGAGTGGAGGGCTACCTGAGGGCCTAAAGTATCCGGCTGGTCGACAGGTTGCAAGAACCTGTATAGGGATGCTAAGGAGCTCAAGAATCAATTTGAGGTGAGTTCAGGAGGTGTCCTCTCACCCCTTTCCATAGCGGCAGGGACCTTGGTTGTATAGTGAACCCTGTATTCCCTAGGATTTACTGGATACTGGGATAAACCCTGTTAGTCACGTGCTTGACACCAGGCTCCCCAAACCATTTACATAGATCTGACTTTGCATGGGGAGGGTGCAACCAACTAAGCCTTTACCCTGCAGTGCCTGCTACACTGAAAATGTAGCATTGCTTGGTGTCCATGTGGATGAATGGGAGTTCATTGTATTACAAGTCTTAACTTTGCCAGAACAGGAACTATTTGCACTGAGCCCCTCTGCGTTTTGGCTCATAGAGAACGGTCCTGTGCAAGAGAAACCTACGGAGGTGCTAGAGTTTCCCCCAGCCATGGCGGGAGGTCATTAATTTAGCAGTATACCACAAGACTAATGTATTGCAGTTTATTGTACAACCAAACAACTGCAGCTTCAAGTTTCCAAAGTAAAGATAGTTAATAATTAAAAACAAGATATAAAACAAACAAAAGAGGGGAAAAAAAAAGCGCAAATAACTGTCCTTTTTCCATTTTTAAAAAATAAAAATACATTAAAAAAAACCCATTTATTATTATTATTGCCATATCTATATAAATCTGCTCTTTCAAAATATAAAATCACTTAATGCTGAAAAAAAAAAAGCTATAGAATGTACAATTTTAGGTAACTTCTCCTCGCAATAAAAGTATGGAAGAAAAGGGACTAAAGTCTTAGGGGTAATTTGCACACTACGACATCGCAAGCCAATGCTTGTGATGCCGAGCGCGATAGTCCCCGCCCCCATCACACATACGATATTGTGTTATAGCTGCCGCAGCGAACATTATCGCTACGGCAGCTTCACATGCACTTACCTGCCCTGCGACGTCGCTCTGGCCGGCAAACCGCCTCCTTACTAAGGGGGCGGGTCGTGCGGCGTCATAGCGACGTCACATGGCAGGCAGCCAATAGAAGCGGAGGGGCGGAGATGAGCGGGATGTAAACATCCCGCTCACCTCCTTTCTTCCGCATAGCCGGCGTGAGCCGCAGGACGCAGGTAGGAGATGTTCCTCGCTCCTGCGGCTTCTCACACAGTGATGTGTGCTGCCGCAGGAACGAGGAACAACATCGTAACATCGGTCCTTCCGAAATTATGGAAATGACCGACGCTACACCGATGATATGATTACGACGCATTTGCGCTCGTTAATCGTATCAAAAACGATTTACACACTCAGATATCGACAGCGACGCCGGATGTGCGTCACTTTCGATTTTACCCCACCGACATCGCAGCTGCGATGTCGTTGTGTAGAAACAAGAGAGATAGAAGTCTTTCATTTTGCCTGAGTAGCCACAAGCCCCATAGTCAGATTCAATAAACACTCATACGCACTAAAGTGCAGGTAAAAGGTACATTTTTAATTGAACAGACAAAAATAATACAGGGCAAGCAAGGTGCAAGAGGAGTACAAAAAAGGTTTCCAAAACAGCAAGGGTGAAAAATTCCCCATATGCGGCTGCATGTAAAAGGATGTTAAAAGTAGCTATTATTAGCTCACTGATGTGATCAGTGCTGGAAACTACAATAAATGGATACCTCCAGGTAAGAACCCCAAAGGGGGTATACCGCTGCATAAGACAGCGTACCAGCTGAGGATAGGTACACATGGGGATAGTCCCAACACGTGTTTCGTGTGGTGACTTCTTCAGGGGACGAAACATGTGTTGGGACTATCCCCATGTGTGCCTGCATGCTCCTCCATGCTTAATCGGTAAGCTTCTTGCTGTATGTTGGTTTTTGTGCTGTGATCACCTGTTACCTATCCTCAGCTGGTACGCTGTCTTATGCAGCGGTATACCCCCTTTGGGGTTCTTACCTGGAGGTATCCATTTATTGTAGTTTCCAGCACTGATCACATCAGTGAGCTAATAATAGCTACTTTTAACATCCTTTTACATGCAGCCGCATATGGGGAATTTTTCACCCTTGCTGTTTTGGAAACCTTTTTTGTACTCCTCTTGCAACTTGCTTGCCCTGTATTATTTTTGTCTGTTCAATTAAAAATGTACCTTTTACCTGCACTTTAGTGCGTATGAGTGTTTATTGAATCTGACTATGGGGCTTGTGGCTACTCAGGCAAAATGAAAGACTTCTCTCTCTTGTTTCTATATGTCCTTTGAAGTTGTTGCCTTCTACTACCATTGAAATCCAGCTATACTGTTCTGTGTCTTTCAGATGTCGTAGTGTGCAAAGTACCCCTTAGGTACTCTAAAAATATGCATAAAAATTAGATGTTCACTGAAAGAAAGAAAAAAAAAAACTCACAAGCCTTCAACCACTTTTTTATTGGTGGGGTCTCAGCATCTTGTAATTTTAGGGGCACTCAAATATGAAACAGAAATAACAGATTGAGTTGCTCCAGATAAGTCCATACACAGTTCACAATTTTGGGACCAGAGATTGGAGGTAAAGAAAGCTTAAATTGAACATTCATCATAAAAAGAATGGAACCAGTCACACCCCATCTAAGAAGGAAGATAATGCCGGCAACAAGGGTGGTCACCCAGCCGTTCTACAGAACAGGTCATCAGGCTTTTGAGTCTTCTCCCTCTTCGGCACCACAGGGATTATTTTACAATGGCCTCTCTCTCTGCCGACTCCTCTCTGTCTCTCACAGAGGTTGTACTTCACCCACAGGGTGGAGGCTCCCTCGACTCTGTTCTGGATGGGTGTCAAAGATCAATTTACATCCAGCACCTCAGACCTTGTAACCTCAGAGGCCCTACTCAATGCTCCAGGCCTGATGGACTTGGCACTAAGGCCCTCTTAGCTCTCGCTCTCTCAAGTATGACAGTCTGCTCTTAGTTGCTATTCCCAGGAGAGGCTCAACCACTTCTCGTGAAGGCTTTCAACTTCTGGCAGGGTTTACATGTCCCGCAGACAAACACTCTTCTGTAGGTTACGAATCATTCTTAGGGTATCAGCTACTCTGCTCTCACGGATAGCCGTCTTTGTCACAGACAATCTGCCCTCAGTGATGTAGCTGTCATCATGTGACTATAGATGTCACACCAGCTAAGATAGGAGGACTCCCGCCAAGCAGCACAACACAAAGGGAACACCAGGTCAGCAATACAAAGGAAGGCCCTGGCGCTAGGGAGAGGGGTCACCTCCTAACCCTCACCTGAGGATGATTCCTGCACTCCCTAACGTCCCTGGACAGGTCCTGCCCCACTGCGCTGTCACGTGCCTAGGCCTTTTCTGGCCGTGAACTCACCCTGACTAGTAAAAGTCAGCGCCACTGCAATAAGACAACAAGAGGAAGGTAAGAGAAACAGGTGGGGAAAGAAACACTACAACTTCTACAGCAGAAACTTCCCAGCCACAACAGAAGCGACATCTCAGCTTCTCCGGAGACTGGCTCCTTCAAAGTGGACAGCATATATATGAGCTACAGCCAGCATTGGGAGAAGTGAGGAGAGGATATTTATAGCAGATGGGAGTAGCTACAGCTAAGGTTACAACTACCTGTTAGATCACTGCAGGATAGAAATTAACCTTAACTTGTTCAGTAGCAGATGGAATTACACACACTCCAACTCAGGGTAAACGATTAGCGGGCACTAAAGTGGATCTGCAAACTACAATATGCTGTGACCTTCTGACCCAACGTCCCCCCAATATCATATCAGGCTGTGACACACAAGACAGTAGCCTGGGAGGGCGCATAATAATATGTCTCTTACCTACAAGTCACAGGCTAATGAGGATACAAACTGCATTCTGCTCCCTGCAACAGACCCTCAATGGGGGCAAACAGAGGTCCTTATACCCTTTGACGTGTTGGGAGCGTTTTGGCGCATTCCCACATGTATAGCCTCGCCAGCCTAAAACATGTGGATACTCATCACCATTCAACTCATTTTTCACATACAGCACAAATTACTTTGGAGTGTCTAAGAGTTACCTTAACACACAAAACAATAGTGTCCTGAGACCCCACACTATGCTTGTATACTTCCCGATCATCCACATTTCAGTGCATGTTTCCTAAAATGTCACATACACTAGGTATAAGTGCAGCATGTTACATATAAGTACTCAAGAAGGGGCAGTATGCCGAACAGATGAAATACCAACATGGCAAAAAAAATGTGAGTAATGCATTCAGTGAGGGTGGAAAGGCCCAACAAGACTGTCTTGGGTGGAAAGGCCCAACAAGACTGTCTTGGGTGGAAAGGCCCAAAAAGACTGTCTTGGGTGGAAAGGCCCAACAAGACTGTCTTGGGTGGAAGGGCCCAACAAGACTGCCTTGGGTGGAAGGGCCCAACAAGACTGTCTTGGGTGGAAGGGCCCAACAAGACTGTCTTGGGTGGAAGGGCCCAACAAGACTGTCTTGGGTGGAAGGGCCCAACAAGACTGTCTTGGGTGGAAGGGCCCAACAAGACTGTCTTGGGTGGAAGGGCCCAACAAGACTGTCTTGGGTGGAAGGGCCCAACAAGACTGTCTTGGGTGGAAGGGCCCAACAAGACTGTCTTGGGTGGAAGGGCCCAACAAGACTGTCTTGGGTGGAAGGGCCCAACAAGACTGTCTTGGGTGGAAGGACCCAACAAGAGTTTTGCATTCATGCCTTTTTTCAAGCTGCTCCTAAAGTGTGGCTCTCCATTATTCTTTTGGGAATATGATTGGGGGCATTTGACGTTCATGTGCCCCAATAGGACATAGAACAGGGGTTGTCCCATCCGGACAATTCCTATTTCTATGTCTCTTACCACTGATGCAATATCGTAGGAAGGAGTTAGAATAGAAAGACCGATCGAAAGAGTTGGAGTCAATCTGAGTAACTTGGAGTTTTTATAAGACTGAATAGAATGTAATCTTATATTTTCAGGTTTATGGATAGGGTACCATTGAGAAAGGAGAGGCCAACTGCTGAGCTTCATTTATGCAAAGATATGGGGAAAAAATAACGTGTTGATGATGTCATAATTAAATGACGATGTCATAAGGGGCTGATAATATCAAAAGGCTTCCACGATGTCATAAGGGGTTGCTGGTGTATTAACGGCTTGATGATGCCATAATGAAATGATTGTGTTATAAAGGGTCAATAAATGGGTTGATGATGTCATATTACGCTGATGATGTTATGATGTCACCAACTTTTTTTTTTTACCTTGAGTGGCACATACAGATCTAAAAAATGAGAAAAAAGGAAAAAAAACAGCTCACCAACCTGGAGATCCAATAATAGCCAGAACTGTGCACGGATGGTATTCAGCAGGACCCCGCTGTAATCGTATTTGATAGATTGCAAGAAAATACGGCGTCCAGTTCCAACAGAATTCAATACAAATTTTCTTTAGTTCAAAAAAAGTTTAAAAATATGGTCACATCCTTCCATTAAAGAAAAACTGCATTATGGCAGAGTGATAAGTTTGGGACGCGTTTCGTGTATCACTCTGCCATAATGCGGTTTTACTTTAATGGAAGGATGTGACCATATTTTTAAACTTTTTTTTGAACTAAAGAAAATTTTTATTGAATTCTGTTGGAACTGGATGCCGTATTTTCTTGCAATCTATCAAATATAAAAAATGGTCATGAGCCATATCAAGTTTCCTCACCACACAGTAATGACACTCAGAACCCACCATGACCAATGTGATTACAGCCAAAGCTTCCCTATAGAAAGCACACTGAGATCTTTTGCCCCCTTCCCATATAGACAGTATATTTAAATCCATGAGTTTCCACTTAACCCCTAATCATTAGTCCCAAATCAACCATTTTCACCATACTATTGTATCCAGCTTCAAGTACCCCTATGACTATCAATTTCATTCCATCTCCAGCTTACAATATGTCTTTCCCCTTCAATCCTGTCAGTATACTCAGATCCAGATCCGCTCTTCTACTTGGGCTACTGACAAAAGTCACCATCTGGAGACCTTCTCTCCATAGGTGGTTGATAGATCTGGAGCTAAACACCAAGCTTGTCCGACTCACAGATAGGGGACCTCTGTTGTAATACCCCCAACCTGCTATCTCCTTCCCCATTATCCAGTAGACTAAGCCCCCAAGGGCAGGGTCTTCTCACCTCTCTATTAATTCAGTGTAACTTATATTTGCATTTTGTATGTAAACCCCTTTTCCCATGTGAGCAAGTATCCGGCAGTAAGTAAATATATTGAGGCCTTGCTGGCACAGGGAAATGAACTACAAGAGTTAGGGACCATATTGTTTGGGTATACGTTCTCACGATGGATTGGCTTTCACGCTTTTTTGCTCAAAATAGTGTCAACTAAGTAGTCTATGTTATTTACATGTATTACTACTATTGTAGGGTATTTGCTCATTTGGTTTAATCCCTTCTCACAGAAGTATCCCAGTGGAGCTATCTCAGCCTTGATTCACTGACTCTGGTCAGTACACACACTCCTCTCCTAACGTTCCTTCTGGAGGTATCACAAACCTCCATACACTGACCATGTGTTAATCAAGCAGTCTCCATTTTGACACCTGAGACACACCCATAGGTGGAGGTATGTGGATAGCCAAACCAGGGATGTTACGCTAAAGTAATAATATATATCGTTAGGATAGCTAATCAATATCATCTTGATAGTGGTCCATCTCTCTGCATTTCTATTGGTCAGCCATCTAAAGGAACCAGTGCTGAGTTCCCTTTATTGATTACCAGGCACAGTTCTGAACTTTTGGTTGACGAAATCATAATGCATTGACAATGTCATTAGGGTTTAATGATGGAACAATACAATAACAATTTTATAATGACAACATCTATATATATAATTGCCTTATTCTTTCTGTCTGTCTGTCTTGCTCCAAAATTGTGTCGTAACAGCGACAGTGTCGTTACAGTGACAACCGTCGGATTGGCCGCTGGGCTCGGCCTGGCCCCGCCCCCCGCATGGATTGGCCGCTCGGCCAGGCCCTGTCCCCCTCACGCATTGGACGCTCGCCCTGGCCCTGGCCCCCCCCCACGCATTCCTAGAACCCACACAGAGCCCCGACTCCCAGGTGACTGCTGCAGCCCCGGAAGTCCACACCGGCAGGACAAAGTGGAAAAAAGGCCGAATGTGTTAAACCACTAGCTTACCCCGGCTCCCGGCACACGTGTGCCAGAGCCGGCGTAGGCTGGTAACTATTGTACACATCGGGTAACTATAGAAACCGCTTTCCTTAGTTACCCGATGTAACTAGTTTACCCCGGCACACGTCAGCACTGTCGCTTTTAATACTTACCTTTTCTCCACTTTGTCAGATCCGTCGCGATCCCATGCACTGTGTACACTACAGTGGCCTCGCAACAACCTCCGATCACGTGTTGTCATGTGACCAGGAAGTTGCGGCGCTGCCAGTGTACTGTACACAGTATACGGGAGTGCGCCGGATGTGTTAAACCACTAGCTTACCCCGGCTCCCAGCACACGTGTGCCAGAGCCGGCGTAGGCTAGTAACTATAGTACACATCGGGTAACTATAGAAACCACTTTCCTTAGTTACCCGATGTAACTAGCTTACCCCGGCTCCCAGCACACGTGTGCCAGAGCCGGCGTAGGCTGGTAACCATAGTACACATCGGGTAACTATAGAAACCACTTTCCTTAGTTACCCGATGTAACTAGCTTACCCCGGCTCCCAGCACACGTGTGCCAGAGCTGGCATAGGCTGGTAACCATAGTACACATTGGGTAACTATAGAAACCACTTTCCTTAGTTACCCGATGTAACTAGCTTACCCCGGCTCCCAGCACACGTGTGCCAGAGCCGGCGTAGGCTGGTAACTATAGTACACATCGGGTAACTATAGAAACCGCTTTCCTTAGCTATCCGATGTGTAACATGGTTACTAGCTTACCCCGGCTCCCAGCACACATGTGCCGGAGCCGGCGTATGCTGGTAATCATGGTACACATCGGGTAACTATGGAAACCGCTTTGCATAGTTACTCGAGCCACGCCCCTGCACGGATTAGCCGCTCGGCCAGGACCCGTCCCCTGTACGCATTGGCCGTTTAGCCAGAACCCGCCCCCTGCATGAATTAAACGTTTGGCCTGGCACCGCCCCCTCACGCATTGGACGCTCGACCTGGTCCCGCCCCCCGCACGCATTCCCCGAAGACTCCCAGGTGACTGCTGCAACCCCGAAAGCCCACACCGGCAAGCCAGCCGAGACATACCGTTGCGTTGCTGGGATTGTGTCGGAGCCAGCATACGCTGGTAAACATGGTACACATCGGGTAACCATGGAAACCACTTTGCTTACTTACCCAATTGTGTACCATGGTTACCAGCGCATGCCGGCTCCCTGCCCATTAAGATCGTTGCTCTCCCGCTGTTAAACACGCCGATGCGTGCTGCACAGCAGGAGACCAACAAACAAAAAATGAACCAGCACTGTCGCTTTGAATAGTTACCCGATGTGTACCATGGTTACTAGCTTACCCCGACTCCTGGCACACGTGTGCCGGAGCCGGCATACACTGTTAACCAGTGTACACATTAGGTAACCCATCCAATCCATTTATTACATTATTATTCAATCTGCTAACCTACATACACATTCTAGACTACCAGATACGTTAGAATCGGGCCACCTTCTAGTTATTCATAATGGTGCTTAATAATGTCAGTGAGCTGATGATGTCATGACAATATTTTAAGCAGTTGATGATGTCATGATAGTTTGAAAATGTAATGAGCGATGCTATGCTAATAACTATAGTTTGGGTAGCTAATCAATATCGTAGAGGCGAGTATCTTTGAAGGATCAAGTGCGGGGCCCCTTACGTTGTTCCCCAGTCAGCTCTATACTTTTGGTAATGGCTGTGCTTGGTATTACAGTTAATACCCATTCACATGAATGAAATTAAGTGGGGGCAAACTTTATAGGCACAGACAGTAAGGAAAACACTAGGTTCGGGAAAGTGCCAAGCGAACGGCGAAAGGCAAGGGAAACCATGTGTCTAGGGAAGGGGAGATAGTGACCTCTGACCAAGCCTACTGCTGGACCCTGGCTTCTCTCAAGATAGGGTCCACACCTATGCATCGAGCTGGACACCTGACCCTGGCTGACCTTGAAGTGGGCCCTAGGTAGGGAGCGGATGGGATGAGCACTAAGTCAACCACCCTAAGCTCTAAAGAAAACACAGGAAGCACAAACAGGGGGAAAGAAAACAAATAACTTGTCTACAGGTAACTCAGGAAGAGGAACTGCATCAACAACACGGTTTCTCCAGATGTATACAAGCCGACTGCTTGCACTGAAGACTTGATAGGGGTATTAGACCTATGAACAGCACAGAGTAAGGGTAAATGAGGGTATATAAAAACACACCAAGGGAAGTGCTCATGAAAAACAGGGTAAGGAACTCTGCAGCGTCCTAAAGGGAAGTGGATGAACAACAAGCTGAGGAGATACATAGGATACCAAATACACTAGGCAGGAATAGTAGAAGGTCAGGGAGCAGTTTGTGCAGCCAAACGCTGGGACTTTCTATAGTCGGACACCAAAGGACTGTCACCCGTGACACATCTGTGATAACATGCCTTGGTAAGTAATAAGATGTGGCCCCTTCCATCTTCTGACTAGCATGCAGTAAAGAGTTGGATCTCCACCGATATGGTATTGATGGCCTATCCTGAAGATACTTCATCAGTTTTGCAGGTTTTCGATAACCGCTTGAAAATAATACTGAAGGAAAAAGACCTGACTATCATCCATCCCAGTAAATAGAACATGAAATTTTGCAAAAATAAAAAATCTAAAGTGAAAATATATTAAACCAGAACCATGATTGTCAAACAGTTAACGTCCAGGAGGTTTATTGCATCAAATCCTTTAATTCAGCACTTAATTCTGCAGAGCTACACAAGTTTTGAAGAAGTACATGATTCTTGGCATCCACAAGGAAAATCCCTAGAGTGGGTATAGATGCCAAGACTACATTTACAACGCTTCCCATAACAAGCTAAACCTTCCTTTCATCCAAATATTTTGACTAATAGGAGACTACATCTGCACACAAACATGCCATATGCAGCAGTGACACCATAGATCCACAACTCCCCATTGCAGGAAGCGTCGGGAAGACCAAACGCTTGGAACACAAGATGCTGGCATGGCTTCATCTTAGCTTTTATTCCACCTCCCACATACACAAAATGCTTGTTCTCAGTTTAGTAAATATTTCTTTACATGTTCTGGAAATGAACAGATGGTATTTGTCTGTAAATAGAATATTTACATTTTGACTAAAAAGTAATTGTACCCTTGGCTTCGCTCAACCCAACGTGGCACAATTTGTCCCCATTTTTTACGGATTAATGATTCAGCGATAAAAATTGTGCCGGTCTCGGTGCATGAATGCTGCCAGGTGCCCCTCTGCCGTAGAAATGGAAAATGGTAAGTCGGAGTGGGGCAGTTACAGATTTTTCACTGAGGCCTTGGAGTTTCAAGTGGGCCCCTGCAATCGGACCACCACTCTACCACTAGTTATAATGATTGATGTTGGCAATAGCTCTATAATACTGGATTGTGCCCACCTCAGTGATAGAAAACACTGATGCAAAACGGCATCCAATATAAGAAACCTGTCATCAAATCATATTGCCAAACCGCAGAATACATGAATCAGAATCTGGGTGCTTGATTGCAGCCCGGTATGTTTTTCTCGAAAACACTCCAGCGTCAAAGTTTGAAGAGCCAGACAATGACCCTAGGGAGAGATTTGGCTAGCCTGATGATGTTCCTGGCTGGCAATGCCTGCCTCTGTCCAGATGATTCACAGGTCACTCCTTGTGTACATACTTGGGAGAGAACTGACAATCAGCTAGAGTGGTGCATGATGGGTAATGCATCAATCAACAAGAGCGGTATCTGATGAGGAACACCTATCAATCAACTAGAACGGTACATGATGGGAAAATGGAACACCTATCAATCAACTAGAGAGGTGCCTGATGGAGAACGCATATCAATGAACTAGAACAGTGCCTGATGGAGAACGCCTATCAACTAGAACGGTGCCTGATGGAGAACAGCTATCAATCATATAGAACAGTGACTGATGGGGAACTCCTATCAATTAACTAGAGCGGTTTTTGATGGGGAACACCTACTGTATAAATCAGCTAGATCGGTGCCTCATGGAGAACGCCTATCAATGAACTAGAATAGTGCCTGATGGAGAACGCCCTATCAATCAACTAGAGCGGTGCCTAATGTAGAATGCCTATCAATCAACGAGAGTGCTGCCTGTTTAAGAACGCCTATCAATTAACTAGAGCGATGCCTGATGGGGAGCATGTATCAATAAAGCGGTGCCTGATGGGGAAAACCTACCAATCAACTAAAGTGGTGCAGGGAGAAGCCGGCCGGGGATGACGACAGACAAGTCTTGTCATTGATTCATGCTGCCCGAGTTCCCTTTAACTTTACATTGTCGTCATTTGTCACTCACTTCACATTAAGTTGAAGTACATCAGATGTGAAAACAGATGAGTTGATGTCATTAGCTATCATTAGTTTTCATCCGATGCATCTGTTTTCTTCATCTGTCATCCCTTTGGCTATGACATAGCAAAATAGACAAAAAATAAAGACTTTTTTTTAGAGTCAGTTAGAAAATTGTCCTTTGTGAATTATATCAGTCAGCGCCAGAGAATAAAATATGTGTAACTTTATATAGCTATATTGAAAATAAATAGTACCGTAATCAATGGGATCCATCTGTTTCCAAGAAAGGAAGAAGGGAATGGAGAATATCTGATGGCCAGGGTCATATCTCATACCTGGGCCTTGGTGCCCAAGGATATGAACACAATATGCCAAAGGCAACAAGAGGTACCCTAAAGACTAATTTTAAAATATAACTTTTAATCAATAAACTAAGAACCAAGTGACCAATATACATAAAAACAGATTGCAGGGCAGTATATTTATAATCTTAGAACCATTTAGTCTATGGTAGAAAGTGTCTCATTGGGCTAGAATTCAACTCAAGCCTCAATCCCCTGATGAAGCCTGTCATGGTGAAACCTAGTGGGGAGGCTAGTAGCTGAATTTGTTAGATAAGCAGATGCAGGGTAGGATGCAGATGCAGGGCTTAAGTGAAGTATGCGGGTGGATAGGAAGTGATATATACATTTATGGTCCACGGCCATATAGGAGTTGAATTCCAGTCCAATGAGACACTCTCAATTATAGCATAAATTGTCATAGGATTTTAAATATATCGACCTGAAAGCTGTGTGTTTTTATGCATATAGGTCTCTTAGTTATTAATTAATAGATACAAGTTATATTTTATAATTAGTCTTTAGTTAGGGTACTGTCACAAGGAGGTTTTTACAAACAACACCGAGTGTCATGGCGGTGTCAGATTCTGTGAAGACTACAGATTCTGGCACACTGCCTGTTAATTTCTCTGATGTCTGTGATAAGCACAGTTAATCTCTGCTGGGCTGCTAGTTAGTCTCCTTTGATCACATGCTGTGGGGAGCCAGTCACATTTGTTCCCCTCCTATGCTGGCAGGATATGTCCTTTAATGCCGGCTATAGTTTCTCTATAATAATCTGGTGAGGTGTTGTGAACCAGATTTACTGGTGGTTGTAGTACTTTGTTACTGTGAAAAATTGTGGTGTTAACTCTAGTTGTCCATTTGTTGCTGCCTTACTTCTCTTGCTTTTCTCCTTAGTTTCTTTCTATTTGTTCTGGTGAGTTTTCAGTGTGTCTCAGTTTTATTTTTTTCCCTGTCCTAATCTGTGTTGTCATCACACTCCTGCTGCTCCTTCCCCTGGAGGGAAAGAACAGTCTGGTTCTAGTCAGGAGAATAGCAAGGCACATGACTCTGGCATCTCCACCATCAGGGATAATCCGGAGGTTAGTGATAGCCTAAGGTCCCCGAGCGTGAGGTACAGTATAGCTATCCTACAGCCCAGTCATATTGTGACAGGTACATCTTGCTGCCTTTGGCAAATTGTGTTTATAGTTAATTAACCCTACGCTGACTGGAAAACAGATTTGAGGTTTTGTTTCTGGTCCCCAAGGAAGACTAAAGGCCCCAATGCCACATTGGAAGACACCTGATTTTGCATAGAGGCTATGCTACTAAATTTGAAAAGGCCATTTAAAAGTATGCCCTCACACAGATAATGGAAGTCATAATAAAAGTGACAGACTCCTTAGAAACATTTCTGGTGGCCAATGGTCTCTGTATCTGTAGGCTTTCACCCAACAGTCCAACACATGTAATCCCATAAATCATTTTACAGAATATTCTGATTGGCTGGTGCAGTTTTAGGTAACTTGCAATATTTTCTAGATTAAAAATTATATGTTTTTAATATTTTACTTCCATATATCCACCATTGGTGTGGCTGTGGGAGTAAAGGCTACTTTACACACTGCGATATTGGTCCCGATATCGCTAGTGTGGGTACCCGCCCCCATCTGTTGCGCGACACGGGCATATCGCTGCCCGTGCCGCACAACATCGCCCAGAGCCGTCATACATACTTACCTGTCCGGCGACGTCGCTGTGACCGGCGAACCGCCTCCTTTCTAAGGGGGCGGTCCGTGCGGCGTCACAGCGACGTCACTGAAGCGTCACTGAACCGCCGCCCAATAGAAGCGGAGGGGCGGAGATGAGCGGGACGTAACATCCCGCCCACCTCCTTCCTTCTGCATAGCAGCCGGGAGGCAGGTAAGGGGAGCTTCCTCGTTCCTGCGACGTCACACGCAGCGATGTGTGCTGCCGCAGGAACGAGGAACAACTTCGTTACTGCTGCAGTAACGATTTTTAAGAATGGACCCCCATGTCGCCGATTAGCGATTTTGCACGTTTTTGCAACGATGCAAAATCGCTTATCGGTGTCACACACAACGGCATCGCTAATGCGGCCGGATGTGCGTCACAAATTCCGTGACCCCAACGACTCCACATTAGTGATGTCGCAGCATGTAAAGCCCCCTTAAGGAGGCCTCTAAAAACTTAGTCTCCTATATCTCTCTATATTCCGCCCGCAGAAGGAGTCCTCTCAGTTATACTGACCTATATTACAGAAGCTTTGCCTCTTCCCTTATAGACCAGTGTATGGATTAGGGATTTGCATTGATTTTGGGTAGATGAGAATTACTGACTCTAGGGTGTATTTCGGCCAGATAAAGGCTGTTTTGTGCTGAAGCAAGTCACGGTGACACAGCAGATGGCTGTCTGCTTTGGCTAATATCACTGGTCAGTGGTGGAAACAGAGAGAAAAAGGTCCCAGAGAACAATATATGGGCCCTGTGCAGCCCAAAAGTTCATCAAAATGCATAATTCCCACTACTTTGGTGGTACAAATGTGCCCTCTGCCACCCGGGCCCCTGTGCGGCTGCACAGGTTGCGCCAAAGATATGTCCACCCCTGTCACTGGTCATGTTGCAAGGTTTGTTAAAGGGTTACTACCAAAAATAAAGTCAACCCCTATGGATAGCAAATATCTTGTTAATTGCTGTGGGTCTGACCCCTGCGATCTTCAGTGATCTGGAGAATGGGGATCTGTATTGAGGGGAGGTCCACATCCTCTGCTCCATTTATTGTCTCTTGAACTGACAAAAATAGCAAAAACTATTCCAAGACCAATTTCACTTAATTCAAGATAGGGCTGCAAAGCCCTATTTCTCGGGATTTTGCTTGGTATCTCAAAGGTCGGTCCTCCAGTAATCATCAAGTTATCCCTTATCCCATGATTTTTTTTGGGAATAACCCTTAAGGTTAAGATATTGGCTAAAAAATGGCACTTGCTAGATAAACAGCCAATTCGCTGACAAGGATTTGCATCGTATAGAATTATTATCTGATATATAAAGCTGAGTGTACTGTATGTATGTAAGTATGTGTGTGTATGTATGTATGTATGTATGTATGTATATGTGTGTGTGTTTGTGTGTGTGTGTGTGTGTGTGTGTGTGTGTCTGTGTGTATGTAGATGTGTGTCCGCTAAAGGAATCCGCACCGTCGCATGTACAATCATGAAAGTTTGCAGACACCTCATTTGACTTAGGGAACGTCATAGACTATGTTTTGAGGGGAAATTTTAACCCCGCACTTTAAAGTTATGCGCCAAAAAATCTGCTTCCATTATGTCAATGGAGCTGGGAGCCACAATGCAGCCAGAACGTCAGAAGAATGTTGGCGTGTAACAATGCAGCTAGAGAAAGAGACAGAGACAGACAAACAGGGAAAGAGACAGACACAGGTAAAGAGACAGACACAGGTAAAGAGACAGACACAGGTAAAGAGACAGACACAGGTAAAGAGACAGACACAGGTAAAGAGACAGACACAGGTAAAGAGACAGACACAGGTAAAGAGACAGACAGGGAAAGAGACAGACAAAGAGAGAGACAGACAAAGAGAGAGACAGACAAAGAGAGAGACAGACAAAGAGAGAGATAGACACACACAGAGAGACAGAAAGGGAGACATAGAGAGACAGTTACTATCCCTGGCAATGCCAGCTACTACAGCTAGTTTTAAATATAGTTTAGGGACTCGCAGGCGTGGGGACCCTTGAAGTTTGGGTTACGAGCTTATGTATTTTGGCCAAAATATGGACCAATACCTCACATTTATTATCATTTTATATTATTTTCTATTGCACAATTTTGAGCACGATGCAGCCAGCTCCTTGGGGTGTCTGTCCTGTGTGTCAATGCACTTCTATAGCGCTAGGTAGCCCGCCTGATCTAATAGTATGGGTGTCATCAATAGGCTGTAAGCCAGACACTGTGCATTGCACGTACCTGTGTGACTGACGCCCTATGTAAACCTCATTAATGTGCATGTTTAATACCAGCAACCACCCACTCCATGAGTTGGCAGGCTGTGAGTGGTTGTCTCATCGGTATTCTGCACCTGTGTTATCCCCACCTTTATCATAGGGGGCCGGCTGCATCCTGCGAGTGCATCTGCCATTTTGACCTGTGTTGGCTGGTGTTTTGGGTTTTTTTTCCGGAATTTATGTCCTTTTTGGTGAATTATTTTGCATCGTATAGAATCAGTAATATGGGAATCCAAGAACTCTAGATTCCATGGTGCCCCTCCAGGGGCGGACATATCAGTGGTGCAACCAGTGCAGCTGCACAGGAACACAAGTGGTAAGAGGCGCCACATCCAGCTCCAGGTATAATTGTGCATTACGATGAGCTATTGGACTGCAAAGGGCCCATATATTGTTCTTGCACAGCCCTAAGAGTACGTGTCCATGATCAGTGTTTGCAGAGTTTTGGATGCAACATGTTTGCGCTGAGTCCAAAACGCTGCGTTGTACAGTATAAGGACAGTGGATGGGTTTTATAGAAATCTCCTGCTCACTGTGTGTGTACGGCCCACAGTGAAAACTGACCTGCGGTGCGGCTTTCCAAGCCACAAGCATGTCAATTCTTTGCTGCGGAGTCACAAGCGTTCTCCGTAGGGAGAAGACAAGTGAGAGACAGTAGCGCTCCGAACCCTGATCGTGGGCATGGGCAGCTGCGGTCTTCTGCAGAGGAGACTCGCAGCCCCGCAGGTCAGGACTCGACGCGTTCAGGACACAGCGGGTCCTGATCGTGGGCACATACCCTAAAGGTAAAGATATTGGCTTAAAAATGGCACTTGCTAGATAGACAGCCAGTTCGTCCACAAGGATTTGCATTGTAAAGAATCAGCAATATGGCAATCCAAGATATCTAGATTCCATGTGTGCTTCTAGGTCTTTAATCTTCTAGGTCTTGTCACATTGTTGGCCACCTTACGCTCCAGGCACTGGGTGCCACTGGAACCCCTGTACCTACTATAATCAGGGGCAGACACATCCTTGGCGCAGCTGCACAGGTACCCAAAGAGGTAAGGGTGGCCACATCCAGCTCCAAAACAGGAGGAATTGTGTATTACGATGAACTATTGGACTGCAAAGGGCCCATATATTATTCTTGCACAGGGCCCTGTCACGGTTCCGCTGTGCAGGTCATTTTGCATTTGGAATGCTTTTGTCATGGATCTGCTGTGCGGAGCATTTTGCATTTGAAAATGCTCTGCTATGTGTCTTGTGCACTTGCTGAAAGGTTGTCTTTCAGCACTAGGGTCCACTCTGGTTCTGGGAGGGGCCTTCACAGATGCACCGCGTTCCTGATGAGTGCTCTGTTTCTTTACTGGCTTGCTCTGTCTGAACTTCGCTAGTCGTATTTACTGTTTGCTCAGTGTGCTCTTGGTTCCTGTTTGGTGTAAGTGATCTCATCTTGGCCTCTGACCTTGGACCTCTTTTTGACTATGTCTCTGTCTGTTCCCTGAACCTTATACGTAACCTCCTGGCTGCTGACCTCGGACTTTTTCCTGATCACATCTCTGTCTGCTCCCTGAACCTTACACATTACCTCCTGGTCTCTGACCTCGGACCTCTTCCTGACCACATGTCTGTCTGCTCCCTGAATCTTACACATTACCTCCTGGTCTCTGACCTCGGACCTCTTCCTGACCACGTGTCTGTCTGCTCCCTGTACCTTATATGATACCTCCTGGCTTCTGTCCTCGGATGTCTTCCTGACCACGTCTCTGTCTGCTCCCTGAACCTTATACATTACCTACCAGCTTCTGACCTCGGACGTTTTCCTGACCACATCTCTGTATGCTCCCTGAACCTTACACATTACCTCCCGATCTCTGACTGCTTCCTGACCACGTCTTTGTCTGCTCCCTGAACCTTATATGTTACCTCGCGGCCTCTGACCTCTTCATTACCACGTCTCTGTCTGCTCCCTGAACCTTATACGTTACCTCCTAGCTTATTATCCCGGATTTTCTGGCTACTGTTCCATTCATACTGCTCGTAGTGTCTAGCATCACAGCCCTTTTCTGTGTGTCCACCAGTATAGTTACATCCTTTATGGAATTATTCTTCCCTATAAGAATAAAGCGCTTATGTCTCCAAAATCCAGAATAAAAATAAGCCTCCCTGTTCCACCATATAGGCAGTGTGCCACATATAGATGTCACATCTTTCCAAAACCGTTCCTATTTTTACAATATGCACAAACAGCAGTTTCTTCCCGAGGCGTAGATCTGCTCTCGGCGTCCTAAATGTCAAACCCTACGTGTCACTTTAGCACGTAGGTCATTTGCCATTCACGGCGCCGTCTTCCATCTCCCGCACTTATCACCATTTAGAACTATGCACGGCGAAGACCCTGAGAATTTCCGAGCGAACAGATAACTGTTACTTACTTGAAGGACTTTCATTAAAGTGTATCCATCACCATCAGCGGCACAATTCTCTGCAGTACACTCAAGATAAATGAGGCGGCAACGCGAGAAAAAAAACCCCTAAGAAGGAGTAATGCTTCAAGGTGGAAGCGTATATGGCTTTTCTGCGTTTGGGGGGGGACGATTTTTACCGCACATCAGGAGAAATACAGCGAGATCCGATACTATATGAGGGAAACTCTTCTGCATAAAGGAAATGCCGAGTAAGCGCGGAAACGAGACCTTGGACGAGGCTGATAAAACCGTCCAATTAAACAAAGCATTGAAGCTTGTTTTCATTCGGCGCTTTGTCATAAAGCGTATATATAGAAAATGGTCCCCAGATGCCCGGCTGACACATTTATAATCACCCCGGACAGATCTATGGTGTGTTTATGTAGATCCTGCAGAAAGCCATAAATCTTCGCAAGAAAAATAACCGGTATTCGTCTGTGCTCTCCGGTATGTGGAACTAGCGGAGCTGACATTTTTCTTTCTGGAGCGATCCCCATTTCCCCTCGGATTTCCACTCACTCACGCTCACTATCGCGGATCACAGTGGCCGTCCAATAAATCATTCTCGCGCGGTAAAGCCCGGACCTATTTGTGCCATTCTACAGTCCCTTACAAAGTGCCACGTGCATCACTATGTTACCCGGGATTGTACCGCCATCTGTCATGCCCGGCTTTGTCCTTTTGAGGTGTCACATGTCACGGTACATCACTGACCGGAATATGTTACTCAATGATTGTATAGGTCTAGAACTAGAAAAATTGTAAACAATACTGTAAAAAAAAGTCCATTAAATCCATAACTGCCTCCATAAAGCAAGCGGACACCCCTGCCTGCAACACATGAGCCACACAGTCCCAACGCCCAACTGTTTACATGCAGCTGGAAAATACTGTTTATTCAGGAACCATATGGCGGTATTGTAGGAGTTACTTGATTGAGTATTATTTCATTGCTACATATTTTTTTTTTTAGGTACCTCTATTGAAACTATATTCTAATATTTTATGAGCAATTTATGTTTGTATTATATTAACACTATATGGTAGTATTATGTGACCTGTATATGGCAGTATTATATTGTAATAGATGGTAGTGTTACATGAGCTGTATATGACATTATTGGCTTGATATGGTGGTATTATGTGACCGGATTATGACAGTATTATATGATGGGTATATGATGGCATTATAAGAACTGTATATGGCAGTATTATATTAGTAGTATATTATAGTGTTACAAGAGCTATATAAGGCTGTATTATGTTGTCAATCTATGGTGGTATTATGCGACCTGTATATGACAGTATTATATGGGCAGTCTACAATGGTATTATGTAACCTATATATGGCAGTATTATATGGGCAGTCTATGGTGGTATTATGTGACCTGTATATAACAGTATTATATGGGCAGTCTATGGTGGTATGATGTGACCTGTATATGACAGTATTATATGGGCAGTCTATAATGGTATTCTGTGACCTGGATATGGCAGTATTATATGGGTAGTCTATGGTGGTATTATGTGACCTGTATATGGCAGTATTATATGGACATTGTATAATGGCATAAGAACTGAATATAGCAGAAATATATTGGCGCTATATACTAAACATTTTTGAGCTGTAAAAGGACATTATATTAGCAGAGGCACTAAATGATGGTATTATATAAGCTGTAAATGGCAGTGTTACATTGGCACTATGTGGTAGTATTATGTGACCTGTATATGGCAGTATTAGATTGATACTGCATGGTGGTATTATGGCTGCTGCATATGGCAGTGTTACCGTAAATTGGTATTAACTGGTAGTATTATGTGATCTGTATATGGCAGTATTATATTGACACTACAAGGTGGCATGATGTAAGCTGTATATGGCAGTATTATATTTTCACTATATGGTAGTATTATGTGACTAGTATATGTCATTATTTTATTTACACTATGTGGTGGTATTATTAGCTGCATATGGTTGTATTATACCGGCACTATGTACTTTTAATATTTGAGATTTAAATGACAGTATTATATTGATAGTGGCATTAAATGTTGGTTTTATGTGAGCTGTATATAGTTTTATTTTAATTTTACTATATATTAGTATTATATAGGCTATATATATTTTATAAGTACTACATGCTGGTATTACATGAGCTGAATATGGCAATATTAAATTGGCACTTTATGGTGCTATTATAGAAGCTTTAAAGAGCAGTATTATATTGTTACTTTATGATCGTATTATATGAGCAATATATGGCAATATATTTTGGAATAATATACAGTGTGTTCACCCATATCCTGTCCACCGCCATTAACTTGAAAGTGGCAGCAGCTATAGGCATAGAAGTGGTGTCTAGGTATAGTAAAGTAGCCATGCACTACGCAATGAAACCACCTATAGCGCCACCTGGTGGAAAACAGCGGAGTTAGCATTTTTATCTCAAAAACGCAACGAGATAAAGAAAAAAGTGAATTACAAAGTTGTAGGGCATCATCAATTCAATACGAATCGACACCTTGCATACAGAAATGCTATGATTAGAACGTGTAAAACTCACAAGGCTGTGGATGTGAAGCAATACCTCATGGAGACCTTCCTACAAGTCATTGGGTATGGTGGCTGCATGGAGTGGCCTCCACACTCACCTGACCTGACCCCATTGGACTTCTTTCTGTGAGGTCACATCAAACAGCAGGTGTATGCGACCCCTCCACCAACACTGCAGGACCTACGACAACGTATCACAGATGCTTGTGCAAACGTGTCACCTACCATATTGCACAACGTGCAGCAGATACAGTATGCTGTGCAGAGGCCAGATGTGCATTGCAGCTGACGGTGGCCACTTTGTGCATCAAAGTTAAATGAGCGCCAGATGCGTGACCAGCATTCAATGTTTGGGGGAGGTCATGGTTTCATATCATAGCATTTCTGTATGCAAGGTGTTGATTCGTATTGAATTGATGATGCCCTGCAACTTTGTAATTCACTTTTTTCTCTATCTCGTTCCGTTTTCGAGATAAAAATCATAACTTCGTTGTTTTCCACCAGGTGGCGCTATAGGTGGTTTAATTGCGTAGCGCATGGCTACTTTACTATACCTAGACACCACTTCTATGCCTATAGCTGCCGCCGTTCTCAAGTTAGTGGCGGTGGACAGGATATGGGTGGACACACTGTATAATGGTTCTGAGGATTCATTGTGGGGCTTTAAGACTTTAATTGTCAGAAATGAGGAATGTCGTGGGCGGCGCTGGACTACGTCGGACCTGAGTGAGAACTCTTATTTCTAATAAGTTGGCGAACGAGGAACAGCCTCTTGTTTTACTTTCTCCCTTTTTAAGGTTTCCATTTGTGGACTACGTCGGATTCTTGGACTATGTCAGACCTGCATGTTTTGCTTTTTGTTTGTAAATAAATTTGTGAACGAGGGAAAAAGTCGGGGAGCTGTTTTAAATAACTATTTTTGTGTAGAGTTTTTTTTCTTTTTACTTACTGGGCTTTGAATTGGGGTATCTGATAGACACCTTCCCATTACTAACACCAAGGCTTGATGCTAGCTGTGGTTTTGGACAATTCATAGCTTACTTCAACCCCAAAAACAATTACCCCAATTGTCAACGCACTAGGGCAATCGGGAAGAACATAGGCGAACAGCCAGAATTGGTGAATCTAATGTGATGCATCACTTCTGGGGCAGCTGTGAGCTGCTATTTTTAGACTGAGAAGGGGCAAATAACCATCGACCTTCCCAGCCTGATAAGGTCAGCCCCCAGCTGTCTGCTTTACCTTTGCTGGCTATCAAAAATAGGAGGGACACTGTTATTTTTAAAAAAAATGATTTATTTAGTTAATGAAGCCAAAACATGAAAGACATTAAAGAATCCACGTTTATAATAATGTAGGGGGTTGGGAAATTATGTATCTACCGGATATCTATTATCTCTCTATTATATATATAATGTCTTTCTAGAATCTCTCTTTATATATGATTGCTTTATTATTTTGGTCAAATAG